>NW_026598227.1:0-47831 GCF_029784155.1 Uranotaenia lowii | reverse complement strand
CCGACATCTCTTTGAGCACCACGGACCAGCACGACTAGCACAGCACCACCGACTCAGGATACCTGGCACAGCCCCACAGACCCAGCATGTCTGACACCACCAGACCAGCGCGTCTAGCACAGCACCACCAATCCAGAATACCTGGCACAGCCATACCGACTCAGAATGACTGGCACAACACCACCGATCCAGCATGGCTGACATAGCACCACCGATCAGCACCACTGACTCCGCACGACTAGCACTGCACCACCGACTCAGCACGACAGGAAACACCGCACCGAATGACACCGCTTTCATTTCTTCTAATAATTTTTTCACAACAAACCAAATCTGCTGTTTTTGACAGCAAACAAATACATATGTGTTAGTGCGATGGAAATCGATCGGAACGAATCCTGCTTCCTAGCTCGATCGGTTTTGACTGGTTTCGATCGATTTCGATTGGCTTCATTGAACGTCAATTGGATTAGTTTCGACCAAAACATTGGCTGAGTGAACATCCATTTACCAATCGAAATCGATTGAAACCAATTGCAATTGCCTGTTGAACAGGCTTTATGTTACACAAACAGCATTTATTTTGTTTTCTTGGGCTTTTTTATGAACCAAAACAGATAGTGGTTCCAGCACTTCTCGTCAATTTAGTTAAGAATTAAGTTTAAGTTTATTATTCGAAATTACGGTAGCCTCAAAGTTAACATATAACTGTTGTACAAGGTCAAGGATAGTCAACTTTAAATGAGATTGCATACAGTTTCTTGAGATTTCACATTTAGTTAAGAATTCTTATAATATTTGATTATTAGGTATATCAAGTTAAACGCCCTTTATAAACCATTGAATTTATTTAGAAACTCCAAACGGGGAATGAATAAATCCAAAGGTTTAAAATCCCAAAAAATACAAAGTTCAGGTCTTCTGAAGGACCTCTACCAAAGATTGATTTTATTCTACTAAACTTAAAGAAACAGACATTCGTATATGATCAATGATGTTAATATAGAATAACGGTTAAACCTGTTGTCACACTTCTCAGCTCCTCGAGCAACCGCATCATCCACGCCAAGGATCATGCCTCCATCCAGATCAACATCGTCGACGTGAACCCCCAGACTGGCCGCATGCTGGAAACCTCCAAGGTGTACGCCATCTGCGGTGAAATTCGCCGTATGGGTGAATCCGACGATTGCATCGTCCGACTGGCCAAGAAGGATGGTCTGCTTACCAAGTGAGAATGAACTTTACCGAGGCTTGTTAAAAATCTTTATCGAACTAATATTTTTTTTTCTCTTTCGTTTCAGGAACTACTAAAATTCTGGTATGTGATAAGAGGGGTGTATCATAATAAAATAATACTTTCTTTAAAGTAATTTACGGTGTAGGATGATCGATTAGATGACACTCCTTGACTAGGACTTAGGTATTTTGACTGAAGACTTCATACATCAACAAGCAGAGTTTCAATTTAACTTAAAATGTTCAAAAATGCAAATCATGAATGCTCATCGATGCCTGAAAGATTTATTTTGAAAATGGTTGCTTCAATGCACAATTTCATTTAAGTTTTCTGAGCAACACGAACGATTGTTATAAGGTTTATCATCCTAAAATATTTTAGAAGCATTGCATCTAAGATTGACTTAAAGAAACGTAATCAAGCGGGGGGGGGGGGGGGGGGGGGGGGGGTTTTAACCATAGTAGGTTTCTGAGGGTTGGCATTCTTCCGACGAACCATCGACCTGATTCAGAAGTACATAATTAAAAGGACGATTCGTACAATAGATAGAAAGGAAAATTTAGATCGTTTTGAAAAATTTAGATCGTTTTGAAAAATTTAGATCGTTAAGAATTGCTTAAAGATCCGTTTACCATATCGATTGATTGAGTTTCGGGTTTCAGTATTTCAAAGAACGGTGATCTTTTTTTTTTCAAAATATGATTTTATTAATTCTACTTTTTACAGCTTTTACTCTCCATACATACAGGTTAGAAATAATTTAGCCTTGCTATCTGTTAATATTTAAAAAAAAATGGAACTCACTGTACACTGATTTTGCTTTCATATTGCGCCGATTAAATACACTCTGAGACGATAAGTTACTTTAAATATTCATACGTACATAGATGTCTTAACATAAAAGAAATCATCGGGACCATAGAAACTAAAATTAGCTCTTATACAAGGGTTACTACTAACGATAACTTCCAAATGACTGATTTTCGATTTTTCGTGTTAGTTTTCAATTTCACACAAAGCTTGATTATTAGGATTCTTTCATTCCGAACTGCAGGTCTGAACGAAAATATGTTTTCTCATTTTATCAGTGGGAAAGAGATCAAATGCTCATTCGTAGACATACAAGATACTTTTTAGCATAATCTGTGTTATTATCAATTTTAATCGACCATTTAAAATATCATTGTTAATGATAGGGATTAGTGCTTTGTGGTTATCTTTTGAATGATTTTTTAATTCACTCGGAACAAAATTGGAAATAGAGATCCAGACATTAAAAGTTTTCAAAAATTTAATAAAGACGATGACTCTCATTTTGTTGGTGTGCTAAACGTAAAAACTTATGCTAAACAAATAACACACGACGTGTTACAGGACACGACACGACATTTACGGATGACGGTCCAATCATATCGCCGCTTTTCATCTTGCTCAAACCGAATTTTCAACAAACTGACCACCTTTCGACGAATTCTTTTGGATAGTTTGGAAATGTATTAGTGTTTTTCCTTCATCTTCATCCTTCATCAATGAGACATCGTCCTGTAGATGGACAACATCGAGCCCGAAACCGGTTGACCAAAAATAGGTAAATTTAATTCCTTTTTCCGTTAGTAAAAACGTTAAGTGTCGTATCCTGTAATACGTCGTGTGTTATTTGTGTACGACGATGACTGTTGAAATAGTGTTGTCACGATTATCAGTTCCAACAATATAATGTGATGTTTCTAAAAGAAATTTTTTAAAACGTCTTCAAAAATTTTTAGAATTGAATGTTTATTTCTGCCAGTGACTGCCTAATCATGACGCATATAAATTTTGAAAGAGAACCACAAAGCAATATCACAATCTTCACCGATAAGCATAGTTTCATAATGAAGCATAACTAAAAAAAAGTCAACTTTCAAGTTGAATATAACTATCGAAAACTTACACTCTGTCCGGTTCTTTCGAAAGGAACACAAATAAAAGCTGACTATTAAAAAGGAAATTTGAAAGCCTAAGAACAATATCTTACAAATAACTTACAATTCCACAAACTGACCGCTGGTGAAGTACCTATATACATACGGGTGCCAAGTCGATTTCCGGGTGAAGCATCTTCACAGAAAACTACTAGCAGTTGCCAAAGTACTCGTCGGATGCTAAGATGGTACGACGAGCTCCTCGTCGTCAGAAATTTCGATATCATCGAAAGTATCGGGCTTAACGTTTTCCTTGATAACCATCTCGTCTTCTTCCTCATCCTCGTCATCATCATCGTCTTCGTCGTCTTCAAGATCATCTGCCGGTTGCTGAGTGGATTCTTTTCCATCCACCTTGTCACCCTCCTTTGCGGGTTCTTCTTTTGCATCCTCGGTTATGCTTGGTGGTCTACTACTATCTCCAGTGGTAATTTCAGCCGGTTTCTTTGTCTCATCATTTTCGCTGTGTGCAACTGCAGGAGATCCAACTTGACTACTGCTGCCAGTATCTTCATGTTTTTCTTCCAGTTTCGAATCGGATTCTCCTTTCTCCGCATCGACCTTTGTTGATGTGCTAGGAGGTGATTTGCTACCGCTTGAAGTGCTTGTAGATGGCTTAGTGTTATGGCTTTTCGAAGCACCAGCCTCGGGTTCCAATTCATTCTCGTCGTCCGTATCTTTGTCTTGAACTCGGGCGAATCTGAAAAAGAGTTATTTAACATTAATCCAAATGCCGAATTAGCTTACGACTGTTGTGAAACAACGTTAGTTCGAATCGCTCCGTTTTCACGTCTGATTCCAAATTACTTACTTATCAATGACATCGTCGACGTTGCGATGCAGCTTCTTGTTGTCTTCCAGTTTGTCCAGCAGCTTCCGATCCACCAACGCCGGATCCTTTTCTGCGCCACTGTAGTACGAAACCGTTTCATACAAATCCGTTTTTCTCCGCTTCTGCAGCAGCTTCCCGATCTTGATAAATGCATCCTGGGCTATCTTGGTCATCTCGTCTCGCCTCATCCGATAGCCGTACTGGGTGTTGCAATGTTGCAAACACTTCAATACATCGAAATAATCCGGAAACAAGCTCGTTCGATTGACGAACGTCTGAATGGTGCGGTTAAACTCGGGATAGTGCGTGCCATCGAATTTGATAGGCTTCCGCACGACCCGATGTGCGTGTTTGCTTTCGCCGGTTATATCACAGATTTTTTCGTAAATCTCGAAAGCACGCTTTTTGTAGCGCTCCTGCATCAGATAGGCCGAGTTGATTTCCTCCTCAAAGTCCACCTCCATTTCCTCTAGCTTGGCAATGCGCTTCTTCAAAATGTACAATGCTCGATTCAAGCGTCGAATCTGATTGTCCTTTCTTTCGCTGCCTGTGCTAGTTATGTTCTCATTTGTCATCACCGAATCACGTGATTTACGTCTTATATTCAGTTCCTCTACTATGCTGGACAATTTAAGGTAAACCAGTTCAGGATTACTTGTAACCTCTTCCGTAACGGTTGTGACTGTTTTCTTAAAACTTTTTGAATTGATATAATCTGGATGGACGCATTCGTAATATTTGATTAATTTCTTCTGGATGAGCAGCTCCATTTCTGGCGAAGTATCGGCCTTTCTGCATGCGTTCAGCAGATCAGCAAACTCTTTACCAATAGGGTTCTTTTCAAAGGCGCTCTTTTTCTCCTTTTCTTTCTTCTCCGAGCGACGACTAGCGGTGGTATTCGATGTAGTGTGAGAATCAGCAGTGCTACTGCTTCCTGGTGTGGCCGTCTTCCGGTCAACCATTTCTTCCTCTAACAATGGACTTCTCTTTTTCATAGCCAGTTTTGTTTGCTGCTGCTTCTCGTGATCGTTCAGTATCTGTTGATACTTTTTCAAATCCTTTTCCCACTCATCTGAGTAGCTAATGATGGCAAAATTGTCATTGACTGGATGGCGATTGTTGTTTTCTGCCGACTCTTTGGATAAATTTGTGGCCACGGTAATCGGCTTGATGCGTCTTATTTTGTTTGATGGGTCCGTAGGAGATCGAAGGGATAAGTTTTGGGGCTGGAGTTGCCTGCTGTGGTTGTTGCTTCCATTCATTCCATCAGAAGCTGCTAATGGAAGAGGGGCGGCTGGTGGACCCAACTTGCGCCTTTTAGGTTCTCCCGACTGTGGAATGAAAAAAGAAAATAACAAGGTAAACTTGGTTGGCCTAGGTTAACAGAATAAATTTGAGGATACGGAATAAATACATAAAATGTTGCGCTTTATGTTAAAAGACTTCTCATCGTGGATACTACGTACTGGGGAAAACTGCATGGTGTTGATAAGAGATGGCGTAACTTTGTTTTTTTTTTGTGATGTTGGTACACTCTTCGCTTAAACGTATGTAAAGTTGTATTATAATCTTTTCAACAAGCTATCTAGTACTATCTGAATACATTCCAAAGAATGCCATAAATGCATTTGAATCAGTTTCAAATTTTCATGGCATTCACATAATTTACGACTTAGCTAGGCTGTTTCCAGTCCTACAGAAATTAATAAGTGGATTTTTTGTACATAAAAAGCTATTGAGCAGTATCAGATTCTCTTTTCAAGTATAGAACTTTAATCGTTGTTCAATTTTGTTTGTTATTTCTTTGGATTAATATCGTGACTTTAAATTGATAAATCCTGTTGTATTTTTTTTGAGCAAACGTAACTTGTATTCTGTCTCAGTGGAGACAGAAGTGTGAAATGTCTCAGAATTTCAAAGCATGTTTATAAACATTTCTATTACAACGCACTTCTGATTATGAAGAGAAACCCGGTTTAGGTCTTGAATCATGCTATGATTTCATAGAAAGGATTTTTATTCACTGAAAAGTTTATCCATCCAAGCGAGCCAAGAATATCCTAGTTTCAAAAATGTAATTCCCAATTTTATGCGAATCTATTCCTCCAGTGTCATGTCATTTCTATCTGAGAAAAACATTGAACAAAGAAGAAAGCCTGCCCACATCCACGCAATGTAGCAATAAAACATCTTCAACTCCACCCATCACCACCCCACTTCTGCCGGGAATAACAAAAATCAATGGCTACTGAGGACTGATATTGCCCATATTTTAGAAGATTACATAACGCAATTATCATCCAACAATCCTCGGAAATCCAAGTAAAAACAACTTTACCCAATTCAATTTACTTTCGATTGAATATTGGGACTTTCGATCTCGGATGCAGCGCATGAAAACAACCATTATTCTTAGCTGTAGTCACTCGAGTCTGACATTTTGCTTTCAGCTCCAAAAGTGACACTACCATCGAAAGGAGGAAAAGAGTGAAAAATTTTAAGCGCGACCAAGCCTGCGAAACTTTTTTCACGCCATCAGACAAACATTTGAGCGAAGGTAAAAATAAAAAATTCTAGATCTTACCTCTTCATCCGACGAATCCAAAACAATGATCGATGCAGGATCCATCTTGATCTAAACTTGAATAAAATTGTCTTCACACGAAAACACACGGCTTCCAGCCTACTGCGACGCAATTACAATACACCAGCTCGGAGTAGACATGGAAATCACCTTTTAACTTCGAAAATCCTGTATGGATTTTTTTTTCCACTCAGCTTATTGTCGAAGCCCTAAACTTTGCAGAGATGCTTCGATGTCTCACTAGCACTAATTTGCACACGCGAATGACAAACACACATTTAGTCGGCTCAAATACCCCTGGACAGCGGAAATAAGCTGCAATTATATCACATCGTCATTCACGCCGACTATTTCAAGCATTTCAAGTGTCTATTCAACAAGAAAGCTTCCTGTACAGTCAAATATGCAATGATTTTCGCTGAAAAATGTAATACTCCGCCAAAATTGCTTTAATTTGTCTGTGCTGATGTCCGCTGAATGATTTTAGTTCTACACTTGCGCTCAATTTGCTGAATAACTTCCCATAAAAAGCATTAATATGATGATGGCAGACAGTGACGGATTAGGGTTTAATGACCATAATTTAAGAGGCATTACATGTTCTATATAACGAACGAAATTTTAAAGTCCCTACCTTATAATCAGAATAAAACTGTTTTAAAAAACTTCAAATTGATAAAAATACTCTGAAATAATGAAAGAAACAGAATAAAGCGGGAAATATTTTTGCATTTCACATCTTCCATATACGCAAACGGACCACTTGTTGGTAAACAATGAGCTCCTGCTCGACTTGATGCGCATGAGGCATCTACGCGTGTGGGATCTGCAAAGCTGGCAGCACGGAAGAGTTACAGCTAAAAATGAGCGCAAGACCTGCTGAGAGTTCCACTTAAGTTTACAGGAATATCATTGCGAAAGGGCAGGTTTTTATTTAAACAATGACAAATTTTTCATCCATTGACCGTATATTTTGGATATATGGTCACCGTCACCGATCCAACCATGGCTTCACAGCCAAAGTAGAAGAAGAAGAAGAAGACCGTATATTTTAATTAGAGTTATGATTCAAAAAAAAGTTTTAAGCTTCAAAAATGAGCTTCTTAGATGTCAATTATAACTATTTTCATAATATTTTCACATTTTCGTAGGTGATGGAAAGAGTTAAAGAAACATAAGCTATCAAAAAACGAAAGAACATAAGCCGTAAATATCATGAATTTTTCGAAAAA
Organism: Uranotaenia lowii; assembly: GCF_029784155.1. Taxonomy (NCBI): domain Eukaryota; kingdom Metazoa; phylum Arthropoda; class Insecta; order Diptera; family Culicidae; genus Uranotaenia; species Uranotaenia lowii. The sequence continues at coordinate 39,979 of NW_026598227.1, read as the reverse complement.
GATACAACTGCTCACCGGCAAGACTTGAACCTGCAATCTCCGCTTCAGTACAACGGCGGCCGTTGAGTGATGTTTCAGCTTTGTTTCCAAGTGTTCCCGTTAAAGAAGCTTCTGATCTGTTAGAAGATTGGTTGCTTCAACAACACAATGGGAGCACTTGGAAACTCAAAGTTAGAAACTACAAGAAATTGGTGGACTTGTGTATGGGACAAACCTTCTTTGGGAACCAATGGGAAATCCTCTGTCTCCATTCTTGTGTGAACTGTTTATGGCTCATTTGGAGGAGACTCTTGAAAATCAAGATTTATTACCCGAAAAAAGGTGGAGATATCTCCATTTGACATTTGATGGACTCTTTAAACGATATTTTATGTGAGTTGGGTGTCGTGACTGATGGTTCTTCTTTCACAACAATTACACTATACAATAACACAGATTTGTAACTAAAAATAACGCTACTGACGACGAAAACGATCCGCGCTTTATTACAACTCTTTACAAACTGGCTTCAAGCCGGTCGACCAAGCTTTCCTTTCCTCCGAGAGAACACTCACGCTCAAAAGCTCATATATGGAAGCAAGCTGAAGCATCCCATTTATACGCAATGACTCTCTCGGATTTATTCTCTCACGATGATAGGAACGTACGAAACCTATACTTGCTCACGCCTCAGAGTATATCAAGCATGATTGATATCTTCCGTACACACTAATTTTCATGTACTGCTTCCCTGAATGTTTTGTCTTATTAATTTTATTTTTGCTATCTTATAGCATTCAACTAACTATCAAGGTTCTCAACAGTAACCTAATATTATTCCTATCCAGTTAACTCAAATTAAACTATACATCTATCAATATTCTCTACATTGGGATGTACTCATGTACGATTTGTATCATAAAACGATTTTGCGGACCATTTTATGTAGCATATTATGTGTAATATTGTGATTGAAATACGACGCTAGGAAGAAATACAATTAATTGATGATTTTAACTGATTTTTATTATAACTAACATTGAAATGCACTACATATATTTTCGTAGGAACCGCAGCCGGGTATTGTTCCGCTACTTTCCTAACTGCCACCGCCTCAATGCCTCCCTCAGGATCTTTGACGCCTCTTTCTTCCGGGTTTACAGCGGAAATTGTCGGGCCACAATTCTGTCCGTGAACATTCCTTGATACTCGTAGTATGCACATGCAAATCGTCGGGTAATTATCCGGCGGGTTTTTTTAATCTGAGCCTGTAGGGGAGAGTAATCCTGTTATTTTTGAAAGGAAAATGTGAGGTTTCTGTGCAACGTTGTTTTTCCAAAACCTACCTTTATTATGTTTTTCATCCGTTTGCTTTAGTCGTCAACTTTCACAAAATTCAAATGCTTATACAAAATTGCAAGCACGATCGCAAAATTGCACATCCACTGAACACGATTTATCACGATGAAGTTTTAATATCATGATGAGATGTGGGCGAACGCTAAGTAGCTGGTAATACGAATCGGATTTGATCGCATTAAATATATTTATATCGTGGGTAAAGTGACCGATTATACGATTATAATTATACTTGTTACTAGCAGACCCGGTAAACTTCGTCTTACCATTAGTGGTATGAATAAGGTTTAGCAATTGCTTCGGTAGCTTTTACTTAGCTCGAAATCAATCAAAGCAAAAGTCCAAAGCATTTGCTTAGTTTGGTATGAATAAACATTTGCTTAGCGGATGTGTACTAAAGTCTTAGAACATAGCTTTTGCTTCGAAAAATAGAGCTATCCAACCAGCAGAATCTGAAGTTTTCTAAAGTAAAATGAAAGAAGACGATCAGAAAATTGAAAAGTACGGCAAAAGTAGCCTTGAAGTCGACGAAGCGGGTGGTGGGTGTAAGAACAACCGGAATTTTTTGTTAATACGTGCTAGTATGTTGATGTTTAAAGAAAAATGAATACATATTCGAATATTGACAAACAAAAAATGGCCTAATTTTAAAATTTATCATAAGCTCTCCCACATGTATTCGGATCGGGATAATCCGATGTATAAAAAAACTAGGCAAAAGGCGCGCATTTTAATTTAGATTTTTTTTTTAAATTTTAGGATTATAAAAAATTATATAAAAATGAGAGATCTGTATAATGTTTTAAATTATTACAATTTATTTCTTACTTTGAGCCAATTGGGACTTCTTCCACTATAGCCGGATTTTTTTTAATTTGAAATATTTACTAATTGATTTGTTTATTATCATCTTAGACGAATGATTTTATACAACGACAGGAATATGAAAAAAAGTTGGGTTATCACTTCGACTTTTCTTTATCCATGTTGAAAATACCTTTTTGAATTGTTTTGAAGTGAAATATTGCTAATTTGATAAGTTCATGACGTTATTAAAGAATTTTTTATTGGATAAGTCTGCTACCGAGCATGCTTAGAAAATAGAGCAATTGCTATGAGATTTGTCGAGCAATTGCTTCAGATTTGAGCTTTATTCATACCAAACTAGCTTGTTCTAAAAGTAAAAGCTCCTGACTGAGAAAACAGCTGTCAAAAAAACTTTATTCATAACAACCGAAGCAATTGCTTTAAGCGACTGCTCGACTGCTCGATTCAGTTTAGCAAAAGCAATTACTAAGTTTTTTTCATACCACCCCATGTTTAACTTGGCGTCTCGCTTTTGTGAACATGTCCTAGTTTTTTTACATCTTCTTTTTTCCGTTTACTCGAATTGCCACGCTTCATTTTATCGGAATCAACCCTAAAAATTTTAACTCAATTCTTCGGGTATTTACATAGATTATCAAAACATTACCTTCAATCAATCTTACATGCATCTTACAGGAAAACTTTTAATCTACTTTTCTTTGAGTCGGATGCTTTGAATATTGCCAAATGGTGTCAGGTATCAGCTTCCCGTTGAAAATTTGAGTTTTTCAGCACTCAACTTGACCATCAAACTTGGCAAGCCTCATGCAGCATGCTTAAAAAATCCACTCTTTGTAGCTTGTTCCATAAATAACTTTATGTTAATAATATCTATGTTTCATTTATTGAATACCATTTAGTTGATTTACTCCACTTTGCTCGAGTTCACATTAAGGTTGAAATCGGAATCAAAAGTTTCTCATTAATTTCAATTTATTGCACATGAAACTTTATGGAAAAAGAATTTTGAATATCGGGACCATTTGCCCAATATTATGCCTAATGCAGTACTTTCAGCTCCCGAGTTTCTTCGGAGAGAAGATTTTTTACTAACCATTTTCAAGCAGCTTTTTGTTCACTATTTTCACCCTTGGAAGCAGTGGTAATTAAATAATATCCATATTTTCATTAAAACCATGTCAAAAAAAAGATTAGTGTTTTATTATTTATTTCAGCAAAAAATGCTTATGAAATTCCTTTGAACATTTACCCAATTAATATAAAAAACGATCGGGTTTGAAAGGAGGAAAAAGTATGTTAAGATTTTTTATATTCAACCGAATTACAGCAATTTTATCACTGATAAGCTGATGTAACTCTGGGCTGCCTTTTCATCAACCATCATTTCAATAGTTAGTTACTATACCGTTGATAGTGATGGCGCTAGTAGAATAGGAAATGCTCACACAGGATCCTATGGTTCGGGAATGATGAGCTAGATGTCGCCCAAAATTTCTGGGCGATGAAATTTTCTTTCGTTTGCTTAGGGAATTACATCAGTTTATCAGTGATTTTATTTGCATTTTTATCCTAATGGACATATCTGCCAATTTAAACCATTGTTTTTTTAAGATTCTAACTGAAACATTGAGGTTTTTGAAAATTTAATAGATCGAAAATAGCTAATCTGTTAAGGCTACAATGATTCCATGAGTTCATTCGTTTTTTTTTTTTAAAGTTTTCATGTACATATACCTCGGAACCTTTAAAAACATATAAGTGTCTTTCGGCTATCATCACAGTTCAACTTTCAAATTATTTCAAAAAGAAATATCTAAGTAAAGGTACATTTGCCCCATTTACTGATGCAAGTGAAAACACATTGCTCTTTTTCAGATGCGTCAGTGTAAAGACTTTAAAATAAATTGAATACTTTTTCCTGTTTATCTTTTTTATCAACTTTCATTGATATATCTGTAGTTTTTCTCCAGAATAAAATAATGCTTGGTACTTCAATTTCACTGCACACTGTTTAACTATAAGACCTTCATTTACAAAGACATTTAATAATTTTGAATATCCGCTTCAGATTTAACATTCGGTGTACCCTTTCTGATCATTTCGGAGAAATAATTCTTAAAAGGTATATGTTTCATGACTAAAAGGCGCGTTGCCACTTGTTTCACCGTGTGAAATGACAGGAGTTAATATCATTTTCGACATTTTCAGGTCATAATAAAAACTTATCAAAAAATATCTGCTTCTGCTATCAAAAAAATAATGCTTCTAGAATATCAATCACAGAAAAACTTTTCAACAAAAAAGCGTATCAAAAGTCTCTTCTATGTAGCCAAAATATGTTAAACAAAAACACACTTTCATGTTAAGTACGTACTTGAATTCTGTGTAAACAAACAGTGAACCTGTAAACAGTTTTTCTGTGAATGAATTAAAAAAAAAGTTGAGTTTATTTAGTCAGATTGTTTAATTGGGCTCAAAGATTTAAAGATGAAGAAATAATGTGAACATGTATACATGAGTTATTTATATTATTTTTGTAAATGTTGAACGTTTGCACTTGCTCTAGTGTATCTTTTAACTGGAAATTCTTTCATTTTTATTGATAACTTTCACTTATGCTTGCAGAAAATCAAAAAGTTCTTTGCATTAGGCCTTAAAATAAACATCAATCTTATATAATCCTTTTTAAAGGACAGGCTCTTGTGTCTGTTCATCCTCAATGGATTTTGTTGTTGCTCTGTAAATTTAAAGGTACCCGAAACATTTCCAGTTAAGCACATTTGTACATATTCGAAAAATGTTTCTAGGGGTATTAGATTATAAAATTGTTTGTAAATCTTCCCACTTTCTTTTTGCAAATGTCCGCAAAGAGTCAGAGTCATACCATAATTTTATATGCATCAGTACTAAATTCATATTTTCAGACAACAATTTCTGCTGAACTTAAAGAAGTTTTTTTTTTAAATTGTTTAAATGGTATTGATTTGATCGGCAAAATATCAATCTGGGTGTCATTCATTACTATGTGCTGTACAAATGATCTAGGAATCAAGAAGAAAAAAAACACATCTAGGCTTCATATCGCTACCACATGCATTGAAATTATGCTTGGTTTAGAAATGCGCGCCCAAATATTTCAACTAATCAGTATGCTATGCCATCGTTACCATCCTCTCTTGGTGTTTGCTTGCGACGCCTTGGACGACCATGGAGACAAATAACAAATCGCCCGGCGCCCGAAGTAAAGAAAATCTCCGAAAATGGATGTCATGACTTTAATTTGATTCAAAAAACTACAAATTTAATTATAACGGACAATTGATGCCACTTTTTGTTATTTTTATTCAATATAAACCGATTCGCATGCCCACAGAATATTCTAAAAATAATTTCACTTGTATCTTTTGGGTAATTTCGGAGGAGTAGTACTACAAACACCGTTACAAGAGAATTTTATATAATAGATAATATTTGTAGCTTTATCGGAAAGACACGGTGTTAATTTGCCTACTAATGTGACATTCTAGTAAACATACAACGTGATACGAAAGACGATGCTAACGTTGTATTCTTTACGAATTTATTCGAAGTCATTTACGATTTCGATTCGACAGTAATTTGTGTACCAATAAAATGCTTCTTAAGAAATCTTATGCGATCGTTATAAGATTTCATTTGACATCGGCGGAAATAAATACGACTTCATCCAACATATCGTAACTAAGTCGTATTTCATTGGGAAGGTGCATCTTCTACGATGAATAAACGATATGGTCGAATGGTAAGTGTACATATTTACGATTCCGATTTGAGTTGCATCTGTATACGAGTTCGACGATGATTTCTTTTACGATTTCATGTTGGCTGGGTAGCTCTAATAATCAACTGAAATCCATCTTAGGATCGACTAAAGATCCAGTGGAGCTCCTTAATAGATCTGGTGTGTTCATAATCAGTTGTTCCGACTGTGATAAGGTGTACATTGGGCAAACCAAAAGGAAATTGATTGATAGATTCGAGGAACACATGGCTAAAGCTAGATCTGGCTCAAAGCAGAAAATCCTTCTTTCACAGAATCCTAGATCTGCAGTAGCTTTACACATGTGTGAATCTGGTCACTCTATTGATCGAGAAAATGTCTCGCTGATCCGGTCTTTGAATAGTAATTCGCTTAAATTGGATGTTGATGAAAGCATTGAAATCTTCAATGAAAAATCAGTTCATCTCTTAAACGGAGACACCGGACCAGGGCACACTTGGTTGTTCAAATTCTTAGGTAAAAAAAAATACAATAATTTACCTGGCAATGCCCAAAAGCGGGTAGAAAATAATTTAGCACTACCAGAAAACACCCAGAATAGTAGGTGGACCCAAAATACAGACAACGGCACAACTCCCGAGCATTCGGAGGTTTTTGCTACCTAGTAGTAGCTTAACTAACTCGGAAAATATAAGGGGGGGAAACGATACACATTCATCAATCGAAAACGTTCACTGAAGAAGGTAGCAAGTTCTCAAGCAACCAAAAGTTCGAATATCACTTAAGGAACGAACTAATAAGTTCATATATAGCTGTACAAAAGTTGTGTGGAACTTTTTTGCTGTTCAAAATGTTTTTTCGAGGTCCATGGAACTTCATTCTTTAGTTCAGCCAATACTCAAAAAAAGCTTTGAAGTACTGTTTTGGTTTCTGTTTCTACTTTTTGAGAACTTTAAAGTTTGTATGAAGAAAAACAATCTACTTGTTGCGTACTTCTCATTTTTTTAAAATCAAGTAGCTATCAAAGGCAAAGATACCGTCACTTCAAGATAAAGAAGTGGGCTTTGCCGCGAACATTAATTCTTCTATACGGACTTTCGATGTTCGCAACGCAACCTTAAGAGTTGGGGCAACAAGATTCATGCATCTAGCCATGGTAACCAATGTGTGTCTTGGAAAAACAAATCTGCTTTAAAAGTATATCTGTTGGAAGTGAGTACTTCAGAGCCATCTACAATGATTTGAATGGTAAAAATATATTTTGGTTGACCTTTTGGACGAATTATTATCCATATATTGCCATCCGGAAAAAAAATGATTTGAATTTGAATAAAACCGAAACTCTGCTTTTCTAATTTTACTCTGTTCGAGAAGAAAATCATCTATTGAATACTCAATTGGGAATCTTTTTGTTCATAAAAACAAGTATGTGGAAATTGATACCAACAGTGCGAATACGAACAACGGTTGCTTTGATAATTTTGTATGTTATTTGACGTTTAAGTTGTTGAATACTCAAACCATTGACCCTCATGGAGGGTGTACAAGCTATTTTAGTCGCCTGTTATGATACCCCTTCTCAGAAGGGAGCAGCACTGAGCGTATAGAAAGAATTTTCGATAAGTTACATGGGTCTGTCAAAGGGTTGCAAGTCTTCTTGTACAGCTCAATAGTTCGTAAAAAATCTCTGTTGTACTATCTTGTAAACTTGAAAGTTTTTAATTAGTTCCAACGGGCGTTCAAAAGCAACTTCGCATTATAGAAACTTTGAAGTAGATTTAAAGGCTTAAATCTACTTTTTTCGAACTTAAACACGTGTTTGCATAAATAAACACAATGTGAAGTACACATTTAGTTCCGGAAGAACTTTTTAACAACTTGAAAGTGGGAATAAGGTAGAAATTAAGAACCTGAATGTCATTTTAAAGAAAATCATCACATCGAGTAAAATCGTTGCCTACTCATGATGTTCATATAGGGCAACAAGTATGGATCTCGCACTTTCAAGCGGTGAGCTCGGGTTCGAGGCTTGGTAAGAACATGTTTCTTAAAATGTAATTTGAGTTAGTAACAAAAATGGTTGATTAATATGAATCAAATTAGCGGACTTAAGAAGGCGATTGAAGGAGCGAAAGAGTATTTTTTCCGATTTTTTATGCTGCTTATAAAGTGGATTTTGAAGCTGGTTAGAAGTTGTTTGGCGATTTATGCGAACTTTTTGTCAACTTTAAAGTTCGCTTAGCTACTTAAAAATTGAGCTGAAAAGAAGTTGTATTAGCAAACTCGATTAAGCTGATCAAACCTGATAGAGGCATGTTATCCGAACTTTTGGTTGCTTGGGTTGCTATCGAAATACTGGTATATGAACTTTTCATTTGCCGTGGTTGAATTAAAAGGAATCTTTCGATTGCTTTGATTCAACATCTGGAAGTTTTCATTGTAGTTTGACCGGGAGTGTCAAAACTTTCCACCGCTCTGTAATTGTGACTTGACAAAAATAAAAAAAAAAACTCAACGGAGTTATCGTTGAGTTTATTATGATTGCCGTTTGGCATCCCGGACAAAAATTCTAGGGACTCAATGTTAACTTTAATGCATTTTACTCACTACAAAGTTTTTAGATTTTTTCTCGCCGCTGCATAGAATTGTATGATAAATATAAATAAAGGAAATTTTTCAGTTATTTGAGCTTTTAGGTAATAAAAAGAACTGTTTTTGAGATCATTTAAATTTAATTACATAAAATAAACGGAAACATTGAGCGTTTTGAGGCACCCCAGATTAATTCCGATTGAGGTCAAATTTTGCACAATTATTTGGGCCAATCTGCAGAATGTGTATGGCCGGTTTGCGAAATTCGACATGACTCATTGGCTGCCACCCTAATTTGGGCCTGCATGTTTTGAAGTATTTTTCGTCGTCTGTTTCAATCAATCAAATCAGTTGCCCTCCCTCCAGGGATTTTAATTGCTCGTGTGAGATAATGGAATTTAAACCAAGGTTGCGAAATCTCATGAGATTGAGATTTTTTTGAGTGAGATTTTCCCTTTTTGAATCTCAGTGTGATGTTAGGTAATCTCATCGTGAGTATCACAAACGGTTCTTGTCTTGAATGTCAACGCTTTCTCAGACTGAGAATCACGAGCAGAAAAACTACTTTTTGGAAGGCAGAGATGCCATGGAATAATATTTGTGCAAGCTCTTGAACAATGAAACCAGTTTTATAGTTCAGAAAAAGCTGAACATACCACGACTTTTTAAAAACTGTCAGTTATACTTGATGAATGTTAAAGGCCAGTTATACTTTTTTTAAACATTTTTATAGAGAACATACTATTAAAAGCTCAGTACAATCAGGTTGATGATAAGAATTTGTTCTTTTTTTATTTATGTCTTAAGCAAAGTTGCGAAATCTCGTTCAGTTAATATTTTATCGAGTGAGGTTCTTCCTTTTTGAATCTCAGTGTGAAACGTTAACGTTGATTGTGAATGAAAGTTTTGATTTTAAAACATCTTTCTGAAGAATGTATTATCATGACTTGTAAGAATCTGATTATAATATTTATGTCTTAGCAGGGCCGTAGGAAGAACTGACTCATGGGGGGGGTTTTGATGACATATTATTTTTTATGACTTTTTTTTTTCAAACAATGTATGAACTAAAAAAAGTATTATTTTTAAATATTATTTGATTATTCATGTTTAAGTTCTTTATCAAAAATAGTTTTTTGTGTTAAATAGAAACTTTTGAAAATCCATCCCTAAATCTATCAAATGATGATTAGGATTTGTATAAAGAATCCTTTAGTAACGGAATTGGAAACTTAGGTTGAAATCTCAAAATTTGCTTAAAAACCTGGGGAGCTTAGCTTAAGATCGCAAAAGTTCTCCCTCAAGAATCCGGGCCGAGCAAATCTGGGCAATTTTATTTAAAACTTGGCAAACATCGAGCATTCTATTTCCAAATTTTTAGACCAAAATCCGGGCACTGCCCAGGGAAATTTGATAAAAATCAAGGAACGATTCATCAAAAATATGAAAAAATTGGTATCATTTTTGCATCGAAACCCATTACCAGATGTTGAATTGTATTTCGAACTCCCAAAAAATCGTTTATTCAATTTTTTAATAGCTTGAAAAATTTCATTTTCGGGCGACAAAATTGACGAATTGACAAATTATAATGATGCAATTCGAACTTTTTATTTTATTTCCCAAAATGTGAATGTATCGGGACAAAATCAAAATGGTTTCAACAAAATTTGTGCAACTGGACCGGGGAAATCTGGCCAGCTTAATTTAGCTTATTTGATTTGAACTTACAATAAGTTTTTTTTTAAGAAAGCCCTCAATTTCGAAAAAAATCTAAGAAGAAATCCAATTTTCCACATTTAAACTTAAAGATCCAAATATTGCAGTTCGAATAGGATTTATGCAAACTCCATTCTAGTTGAAAATTTTATTCTAAAATTGGGTTCTTGAAAAAACTGCAATATTCATAATGTGGAACAATAAGCCAAACCATACGGAATTTCCTGCAATTTCTTTAAGAGAAGATATATGTATCATCATCAATTAATTTCTATAAAAAATCAATTTTGTGAATTTATTTGAATAAGTATTTCATAAGTGAAAACTTGCAAAATGAACTCAAATTCTACTTAATTTTTGTCATTTTCGGTTGAATTGTACCAACGAACTGACTTTAATTGAATTTTAAAATCGAACAACATTCAGAATTGTAAGCCTGCGATCACTTGCAATTTAAATTCTTTACCGAACTAGTCATCTTGAAAATTTTATTTTGATTGTGGAAGTCATCTACGAGCTAAATCTGAATCTGTATTTAGAACCAGAATTCAAAATTTGAATTTTTAATCTGTTTCGAAATTTCAATGCGTTTTCTTAAATGTACGAAAACAAAAAACGGTTTCTCAATTTAGAAATATGGCCCAAGAATTGAAATAAATGTCATGGCCCTCAATCATGAATCCATAATTATAGTTCAGATGTTTTGGGTTTTATTGATTATTCTTCATTCCAATTCTGTATTTCTAATCTGACTTACAAATCTAAAAAAAAATAAAAAAAATCGAATGATGAATCTATATAGACATTTTGAAGCTTTGTTATATTTTAACTTTGCATATGATTTCAAGTTTTTATGCGGAAAAATATTAACTATATAATGCGTATGAGTTTCGAAAATCATGAGTAAATTTTTTTTTAAAATGAGTTTTGTAGAAAAATTTATTTTGTAAAAAACAAATTTAAACGACGATTTCAAACACAGCTTTTCATTTCAATTTTTAATCCAGAAGCAGATACATATTCCGAAATATGAAAACACAAATACAATTTCGATTTTGATTATAAGGAGCCAGAATCTCTGAAATGAGTTAAATCTTATTTAAAATTTAGTATTAAGAAATGAGTTACTATCACTAAGTGAGATAATTTTGAAAAAATGTCGCTGAATTCTGAAGCTGTTATCTGTCTTCGAGGTTTTGACATCAGTTCGGAGTCAAAATTGTTACTATCAAATATCCTTACGCCATTATCAAAATTTAAAGAAAAAAAACAAATTTTGAGTGAAGAGTAGAATACCTCGCTTGCTTTTGATGGACCCTCATGGGGGGGGTTTAACCCCCAAAACCCCCCCCGTTCCTACGGCCATGTGTCTTAGTTTAATGAAAGTTTTACAGAATGAGCAAAAAGTTTTTATGACCAAATACGTTGATGAGTCTCGCTCGTATTTAGAGGATTTAAGACATGCAAGTTATGAAATTGTATTTCCTACAGTAATGTACTTTTGAATCTCTTAAAACGTTGATGCAAAGCTTTGCAATCATGGAAAAGAACCGCAAACATTGAAATGTCCAAGCTCAAAATTCTTCAAAAAAAAAACCCCAATGGCTTAATGTGCTTGCCAGAAAAAAACATCTCAAATCTTCTGGACATTACTAGAAACTATAAAAAATATAGCAAAATCTGAATAGCTAAATATTTGATTATTATAAATATTAACACAAAAAGTACCGCAAAGACAACTAAGCTGGGAACCACTAAAATTCAGAATTAAAATCATAAGGATCCACCGGGCCGAATTTTACAAATTTAGTATCTTTGAATTACCGGAAGTTTTTTTTTTGTCAATTTTGCAGAAAAAAGTTTTATGATTTTACTTATAGCATTCGAGCTATGCTTTGCTTTTACTTGTAGCGGCAACCTTAAAAACGAAGTTGAAATTTATAGGTAGCTATGTAGAGTTTTAATATAAATGAAGAAAATAGTTTCTTAATCTTCCAAACAAATTAAATTTTAAAATATAAAAATTAAAAAAGATTGTTACCAACGAAAAACCATTCCAATTAAAACGCATGGCATCCCAGCTTATGCAACCGGCTGGAATCGACCACATAAGAAAAGCATTTATGAACCAAATAAAAAGTAATGAAGAAATATCAAAATTTTCCCTTTCAAATGAAAGCGGCGGTTTGTAGCTTCTATCCTAACGGATAATCTTTTTTATTTCAATTTAAAAAAGACATTTTAATGATTTTTTATGCATTTTAACGATTTTCTTTTTCAAGAGAAGGAAAGTTGGTTTTATTTGCATCGGCTCACAGATCTTTTTCAAATATTATCACGACTCGCGTGATGTTTGAAATTCCCTGTGGGAAATTTCTGAAGTTCATTGCACCAAAAAGTAGGATATGATTCAGACCAGCCTATCTAATGTCCGATAAATTCACTTATTCTATTAAGAGCGTTTCCAGAAGATTTATAGAATTCTAAATAGAAAAAAGAATATGACAGAAATAATAATGTGCCATTGAATATTAAGATTTATCAAATATTATTGTACTACCATTTGGAGTAATTGTAAAATCGCTTCTTTTGTTAAGCGGCCTTACTTCTAATTTTTTGATTATTATCTTATGAGCTTTTAGACACATGCATCAGAAATGAATTGTTCTTTAATTATCATAACTGGATTTTTTTTAAATGATTTTTAAGAACATTGAAAAATGCCTTTCAAAAGAAATTCGTGAAACCCTTGGAAAAAACACTGTTCAATTTTATTAAAATGGCTAGTTTAGACTGTAAATTGATCATTCACAGCCTAGTACATCATTTTGAAGTGGTTTTTGTGAAATTGGGAATGTTAAGATGGGTTTCGAAAATTGGTTTTCGTTACGGTTGTTCCGGATCTTTTACAGTCTATAAGTGACTTTAACTGTCAAAAATTCGGCAGAAAATTGCACTACCAATGAGTAGTTTGGAACAAAGATGGGATGTCAAGGTCCAAGGACGTTTAAAAAATGATCGTTTGAAAAGAGATTTAAATAAAAGTTGAAACAAAGGACAGCTTATCACTGACATCACGGCCTCTATAATGAAATTTTTCATTTAGTTGCTATAAAAATGTAGGTTTTAATTCGGAATGTATAGATGCATATTGCAGATGCAATACATGATATTTAATAATATTTCGAAATTTAGATATCCTTCACTCGTACACAACATGCTCTGAAGAAGGGGCCGCAAGAAATTTGATGACTGTGATCATATTACAGTTCAACATATGTTTTTTTTTTGTATGTCAACAGCCGAGAAAATACAAAAAAATACCTAAAAAAATCTGAGTTTTGACCTTTTTTTTGTAAAAATTTCAGCCCTTGAGAGTTAAAACAAATATTGATTTTTCTATTAATGTATTCTATGCTTAGCTAACTAAGCATATTTTCCTTATTTAAAATAGCCAGAAAATCGATTAGAAATGTTGCTTTTAATCCCGTATTATGTTGTTGCTTTTAATTTTGAAAACCAACAAAACGTCAACGACTGAATTTTATATTTTTTTATTTAAGTCGTCTTGACAATGAAATTATGTTATAAATTGTTTAGTACCAAAGCGTCGTATTTGCAAATAATATTATAAAATTAAAGTGTTGTTCTCAACATTTATAAGGTAGTGTGTTGTGTACATAGACACCTTTTAAAACATAGGTACCACGAGCTTTAACACTTTCGTTACTAAAAAGTTTCAATAAACTCCAATCATTAAAGCGCTCTTATTTTTATTGTGCTAGTGTGAAAAGCTAATCACATTATATGATACATTCAAACATTCCATAGATTCGTTACAAATTTAACTGTCGTCAAAAATAGTAGGGGAAAAAGTGGGGAATATAGCTGAAGATTTCTCTAATGGGATTCTGGATTTCTGATTTTTTTCTAGATGTGATGCTCAGTGAATTTCGTTTCACATCAAAAGCTTTGAGCATCACAACGAAATTCATTGTGCTGCTTAATTGATACTCATCACGGTGAGTATCAATTTCAAATGATTATCTGAAATCTTGCAACTCTGATTTAAACACTGACCTTATCTTGCAATTGCACATCACAATTATTTTCAATACCCTCCTATTGGATAATCAATGTAACGTGCAGGCGCAATGCCTTAGTGCCCCAAAGTACTACCTGCTTTAGGCATTCTAGCTAAGACGTTTATGGTCATTAACGAATAGCGATCTCGCACTATGTCTGCTGCTTTCTACAACAGCGGCAAACGTAAAAAAAAATCGAATATCTTGAATCAACGACGTTTTTATTATTGTTAGTATGAAATGATATCTTCTCTCGGAAAGCTGTTTAATTTATTTTTCCAAAAAAAAATCTCAAAACCAGTCCTTTCACCCTTACTTTTCTAGATTGCGACAAAGGCGAAGCAATGATAATGTTCAAATCCATTCATGTGTTAACTCCTGTAAGGTTTCCTATACAACGTGCCGGTCTGCAGGTCAGCAACTAGAAGAATAGCCCGGAGAGTATAGGGGAAACAATTCGAAGAAAACCAACTAGAAGTCGGTGGCATCACACAGTTTGCTCACAGACGAAATCTAAGAAAATACAGTCTAAATATTCATCAACGCGCGACAGCTCCTTACAAAGTATAATTTAAAAATGATAACGCGCAGAGATTTTTTTCTTCGTTAATCTCGTCTGTCCTGTAATTACTTAGCTAAAGTGAAACTGGTTGAATGCACCAATGACGAGCCTGATTTAGTCATCTAGTCGAAATTCAGTTGGTCGAGGTAGTGGCTGAAAGTGAAATTAGTTCATGCTAAACAAGTGGCTTTACCATGGCTTCTCCTAGCTTAGAGCAGATAGACTTGTGGGAGAAGGAATATTCGCCAAGTGAGTGGAGTAAGCGTTTTCCAACGGCCGCTGAAGTAATTGATTATCATGTAAAGTTTGTTACCAAAGGTAAGGCACGTTCAACCATTTCGTTGAGCTCTATTTGATAGAAACGTCTTTACTTCCATCAGAAAGTGATAACAATCGCTCCGAGCTGAAATGTGACCTGGATCTGGAGTACGGCAGCGATGACAGTGACAAATTCGACATCTATGGGGACAATCTCCCAGATGATGCTCCCTTGTTCGTGTACATTCATGGCGGCTACTGGCAGATGTTAAGCAAGAAGGACTCAGCGTACTGCGCTCGACCTCTGGTTGAAAAGGGCTTCCGAGTGATCATCATAGAGTACGAGCTTTGCCCAAAAATCACCCTCGAGGAGCAGGTTCAGCAAATAAAAAGAGCCGGAGAGTACTTGCTAAACTATGCGGAAGAAAATAGAGTTCAGTAAGTGTGACTTATATGCACTAACTTCCATATCTACTTAGTAAGAACTTTAATAACAGCAATCAACTTTTGTTTGAAGGCATATCTCGATTGCAGGTCACTCGGCAGGTGCCCATCTGATAGCGTGCATGCTCGATCGCTGCTTCGTGGAAACCGTTGGGGACGAAATCCATCTGGTGAAACACGTGCATCTGATCTCGGGCGTGTTCAAGCTCGAGGAACTACGCCACACGAAAGCCGTCAACAGTGGGAACCTTCTGGGATTGGATGACACCAACACTAGGCTATTGTCTCCCATCTATAGCGACTTTGAACACCTGAAAGGGTTACAGATGAAAATACACGTTTATGTGGCCGAGCACGATAGCCACGTTTTCAAGCAAATGTCCAGAGAAATGTTCGAGCATTTGCAAAGCTTCGGATTGGAAACGTCCTTCCTGGTGCTACCGGGGCTGGATCATTTCGATATTGTGGAGAAATTGTCCGAAAAAACACATCTTATTACAAGTGAAATATTGAAAACCATTTCTAATCAATAAAAAAGAGATTTAAGAAAATATGTAGCAACCATATATTTATATCGTCCTGGGTGACAATTATATTTGTTTATTAAGAAAAGTTTTCCCCCGTGCCAGTGGAGGAAACGTAAACGCTATAAGACTAACTTTAATAATCAGATTTTATATACTAGTATTAGTCAAGTGGGTACAATTAACGATGGGATTTCTCAGAGAAATAATTTTAACGGTCCTATTGTAAACCAAATCCACCCTCAGAGTTTACTATCCAAAGGTTTTTGAAAGTATCCACACTCATCCAAAAAAGCTGTTATGATCGAGGCAGTGCGTTCAGCGTCAACCAAATGCATGTAATGATTTCCTGTAGCTCGCAGAAAACTCGAGTGAGGATTTCTTATTTTGGTAATCTCCAGCAATTCCTCAGCTTCCTCTTCATCGCCAAAAATCATCGAATCCATCGCTCGAATCACCAACACAGGGCAGGAAATTTTTTCGGCCGTCCGCTTGTTAATTTCCTTCGACCAACCAAGAAACATCACCGATTTTGTTCGATTATCCTGCTGGAGGTAGAACTTTCCTCCCTGCCCCGTAGACTCCTTTATATCGCGATGCAGGATATGGGAACAAAGTTCTCTCGGGATCACGTAAGAACGATTGACGTGGATTTTCTCAATCAACTCTTCGTAGGAGTATTCGTTTGGCTTATCTCCTCTTATATAGGCTTCATCGGCGCTAAATACTCGCAGCAAAAAGTAGCCATGCTGCTCCATTATATCACCCGGAAAACTGGGCTGCAAAGCATCCAAACCGATTAAAAGATCAACTTTATCCGGGAACATTCCTATAAAGGAATAACTCATCATGGCTCCTAGTGAGTGACATATCAGGGAAACCTTAGACCAGTCATAGAATTTCATGATACGCAAAATAATAAGCACGGTATCCGTCATGTAATAGATACAACCGTTTGGAATTCTCGACGATCGACCATGGCCAGGTAAATCGATGGCTAAGTAAGCTCCATCCGGTGGAAGCAATGGCATCAATCTTTCGAAAGAACCACTATTATCGCCGTATCCATGAATAAGCAGGATCGGTCTGATGTGCTTTGGGCCATAGCGATATCCCGAAATGTGACCATGAGGAGTTGGAATTTCGACCGGTTCAAATTTCTAGAATAACGGCAAAAAAGTTAAAGAAAATCCCACAAATTCTGTTTCTTTCGATTTGCGTCACTTACTGGTGGTAGCGTTGGGTTCATGTTCCATACAACGAAACTGCATACCTGGTACTTACGAGTTCAACCGAGCAACTGAATCGAGTTTTTTCCCGGGAACATTGTCAAATGTCGCGGAATTTTCCGAATTATCCGATTGAATCATTACATGATTGATCTAAACCTTCTAGTTCTGTAATTGACGAAAGACAATTTTCTTTCGTTACGCTGGAACTTAAGCCATCGCAATGAATTGTTTCTACTGATTGCACCTATCAAATAACGTAGTCTAAAGTCAACATTTTTTCAATGCGTTTTCAACATTTTAAAAACACAATGTGGATTTCTAACGAGTTGAACATTCAATACAGAACTTTTTATCTACTCTAATAGATGGAAACATTCAATATTTGTTGACATACGGATTAATCTGAGATCGTCTGGGGGTAGCCTCGGACAAAACGTTCGGGTCACGATGTCAAATTATCGAAGTAAAGTGTTGATCGTCGCAATCAAAGCTTTGTTTGATAGCAGAATAATAGCTATCTTAAGCTGTTGAAAACAAACATTTTATTTCCGTTATTACATGGAATCTGTTATTCAACTCATGTTTGAATTCTTACCATGTAAGTAGATAGACTGTTTTTTTGCAGATTTATTATAATTGTTTAATCATCACTTGATAGGATAACATTGACTTAAGTGAAACAACGTGAGTAGAAACGTTTGAATCGCTACTTGTTTTCCCGAAATTTTGAGATACCCAGAAAGTTATCCTACATAAATGTCGTTTAAACTCCTGACAACAGTGTTCACATGGCCAAACAAATTGTAAACTTAAACATTAATTACTATCGAAAATCCCCGAAGGCCAAAGAAAATTTTGTATACGTGAAATCAACATGATGAAACAGATGCAGATGTGATATCACATAGTTTATTTACCTTAACAATTATTAAGTTATTGTAAGATAGTAATCATTGAATTATATAAAGATTAGTTAGTCATGATTCAAAAAAACATTCTACGTTCGCTCGTTACCCAAACCACCCCCCTTGAGTTAGACCTACTTTATCAGGTTATGGGCCCAGGCACGGTCGCTTATGCCGTTTTCGTTTTTCTCCACTAGCGCAGGGCAAAACTTTTTCTGAATAAACAAACAGAATCGTTATCCGGGACGATGCAAATATATGGTTGCTATGCTCACTCTTATGTTTACCCCCAACACTGACAACTTTTACGGGGTGCAACCGCCTGCTTGAGGTTCAAATCTCGGGCAAAACTCGTGGACTTCTGAATCAATAAACGAACATAATAACAGCAGTAGATTCCATCCCAGTAGCTTGGCAAGAGCGGATGTATTTTTGTTTCGCTATTTATCGGGTGCTTTATAGAAAAGTGAACTAAAAGTTGGAAGTTTTCACAAGCAGTTATCCTGCATCATTCGGTCGTCAATTGCCGAATCAGTTCAGCAACGGAAGTGACAAGCTGTGTTTCCCCCGGCTGCGCTGGTGCGCAATCCCCACATCTGGCTGGAACATCAGGCTGCCTTGTCGTCACCATCAGCACCAGGACCATCAGCAGAGGAGTGCAAATTGTTTCCTCCCAATCCAGGTTTGATTACTGTGTGGGCGGTTGTCCGATAGATCCGGTAATAATTGCCGTAATCGGATAACGGAAACATTGCACAAGTCTGAATCTGATTGGTTTTTCTCTCCCGGTGAATCGAGCCATCATCAATCAACCGAGGAAAAATCATTGCCGTCGTCATCGCCAGCGCCGGCTGCGATCAACGGAAGAACACGTGGTTGTGTACCGAAGAAAAAAAACACTCAAGAAAATTAGCTCGTTAAGAAGTGCTTGAAAAAAATTGTAAGTTCTTCTTCATTATTTTTCTCTTTTTCTTTTTACTATCTTTTTCTCTATAATTCGAACATTGTTTGCTTCGTTCATATTTTTAACATTTGACATTCGTGTTCGTGTGAAGAAATATGAACGAAGGCGGGGGGTCAATCCCCTCAACTGAGGATGAGGAGGATAGCGTCTATGAGGATGAGGAGCATTTAGAGGATTCGGTTGTTGCGGGTCCTTCTAATGAATTTCATTCTCCAATGGATGATAATTCTGAGTCATCCTCAGTTGAAAGTAAAGCTACCCGACTCCGAGTCTACACTGATAGCCCTACTTTCTCTGGTCCTTGGGTGGTTTTCATCCGGCCCAAAAAAAATGGAAAGCAATTGAATGTGGTTCAGATCACAAGAGATCTGGCGAGGTGGTCCTCCGTAACCTGCATTAAAAAGGTGCGACCTAACAAATTGCGAGTCGAAGTAGCCAACCGGAAATCCGCAAATGAAATTGCTGTCAGCAATTTCATAAACTTAGAATACCACGTGTACATTCCGTCTCGAGACGTAGAGATCGAGGGCGTGATAACTGAAATGAGTCTGAAGGCCGAGTACGTGAAATCCAACGGCGTTGGTAAGTTCAAAAGCCTCGATTCGGCTTCGGTCGAAATCTTGGATTGCCGCCAACTCAGAACTGCCACCGTCGTAAATGGAGTCAAAGGGTACTCACCTTCAGGTTCATTTCGTGTGACCTTTGCGGGTACCGCCCTCCCTCATTATGTCTTGATTGACGGAATATTGAGGCTGCCTGTGCGACTTTTTGTTCCTCGTCCAATGGATTGCAAAAATTGCAATAAGTTGGGACACACTGCGTCGCACTGCTGTAACAAGCCACGGTGTCCCAAATGCGGGGAGAATCATGGGGATGGAGCGTGCTCAGCAATAGAGCAGAAATGTGTCTATTGCGGGGGCTCACCCCATGACATCTCCTCGTGCGAGGAATATAAGAGTCGCTGGGATAGCCAAAAGCGCTCTTTGAAGGAACGGTCAAAACGGTCGTATGCCGCCATATTGAAGGGCGCGGCGCCCCCGATCCAATCTCATTCGAGTAACATTTTTTCTGCGCTGTCAGTTGACAATGTAGAATCAGATGCTACCGACGAAGATCATCCGGTCATTTTTGTAGCTAACTCGCGAAAACGCTCAAAACCAGCACCAAAGACTCCCAAAATTCCAACAAAAATTCCAACATTTTGTTCCTCAATTGGTGTTAAGCAAAAACCGACATCTATAGTAAAAGAAAAACAAGTCCCTCCCGGGTTCCGTATTAATATGCCACCACAGAATACACCAGATATTGCGGGAACTTCTAAGTCTGCCTCTCCTAACGTAATCTTGCCAGAATCAACTTCTCATTCTGGAATTTTCAAATTATCTGACATTTTAAATGGGATCTTCACATTTTTAAACGTCTCGGAATCGATAAGAAACATTGTTACCTCTATGCTTCCGATATTAAAGACATTTTTAATGCAATTGATGCAAACTTGGCCCCTTCTTTCAGTGTTTATCTTTCTCGATGGCTAATTCAGGCCGAGAGGTCGGAGATATCACTGTGTTACAGTGGAATTGTCGTAGTCTTATCCCTAAACTGGATCCGTTCAAATTTCTTCTTCATGAAACTAGTTGCGATATTTTTGCCCTTTCTGAAACATGGCTTTCTTCCGAATCAAACATCTCCTTCCACGATTTTAACATTATCCGTCTGGATCGCAACGATTCTTATGGAGGGGTGCTTTTGGGGATCAATAAGCGCCACTCCTTTTTTAGAATCCACCTCCCTTTATCAGGAGGAATTGAAGCTGTTGCATGTCATATAACTATAAGGGGTAAGGACTTATGCGTTGTCAGTTTGTACTGGCCTCATAGAGTTGCAGTTGATCGAAGCCACCTAGAGGACCTGTGCTCAGTGCTTCCTGAGCCAAGGTTGATCCTGGGTGACTTCAATTCACATGGAACTGTCTGGGGAGAACAAACTGACGATAGTCGTTCTACTCTTATTTATGATATTTGTGACAGTTTCAATTTAACAATTTTGAACACGGGTGAAAAAACACGGGTACCTAAACCTCCTGCAAGACAAAGTGCAATTGACCTCTCCCTCTGCTCAAACTCACTATCATTGGATTGCCAGTGGAAGGTAATTCCTGATCCCAATGGTAGTGATCATTTGCCAATCAAAATTACAATCACCAATGGGGTCAGCAATTCAAATTCAGCAAATATGGCATATGACCTAACAAGACACATCGACTGGAAAAAGTACTCGGACGCAGTTATCTCAACCATCAATTCTGTGGATGTGTTACCTCCGTTGGAGGAATATACTTTTCTTGCTCGCTTGATTCATGACAGTGCAGTTCAATCCCAAACGAAACCCATTCCAGATCCATCTGTTCGACGAAGGCCTAAAAATCCATGGTGGGACAGTCAGTGTACTAAACTTTACGTGGACAAATCGAACGCTTTTAAAGTTTTTCGGAAACACGGAACCCTGGATAACTTCAACGCGTATTTTTCTCTTGAGCAGCAATTCAAAAACCTGATCAAGGGGAAAAAACGTGCGCATTGGCGTAATTTTGTGGGAAGTTTGTCGCGGGAAACATCCTTAAGCACTTTGTGGAATGTGGCACGAAGCATGCGTAATCGTTCTTCCACGAACGAAAGTGAAGAACATTCGCATAAATGGATTTTCAATTTCGCACGGAAAATCTGTCCAGATTCCACACCTGTGCAAAAAATCATCCGAAGTGTGTCTCCGAACAGATGCGATCTGGATTCCAGCTTTTCAATGGTGGAATTCTCACTTGCTCTCCTATCTTGTAACAATTCAGCTCCGGGAATTGATAAAATAAAATTCAACTTGTTGAAAAACCTCCCGGATGCCGCCAAATTCCGCTTGTTGAATTTATTTAATCAATTCTTGGAGCATAACATTGTTCCCGAAGATTGGAGACAAGTGAGAGTTATTGCTATCCAAAAGCCTGGGAAACCTTCGTCCGATTTTAATTCGTACCGTCCGATAGCGATGTTGTCTTGCATTCGAAAATTGATGGAGAAAATGATTTTGTTCCGATTGGATAAGTGGGTGGAAACAAATGGTCTCCTTTCAGATACCCAATTTGGGTTTCGAAGGGGCAAAGGAACAAATGATTGTCTTGCTTTGCTGTCTTCAGAGATACAAATGGCGTACGCAAAACGTGAGCAAATGGCTTCAGTGTTTCTTGACATAAAGGGAGCTTTTGATGCAGTCTCAATAGAGGTTTTGTCAGACAAGTTACACTCCCAGGGTCTGCCTCCTCTATTGAACAACATCTTATACAGCTTGCTTTGTGAGAAACATCTGAACTTTGCTCACGGAGATATTGCAGTTAGAAGAACCTCTTACATGGGCCTCCCGCAGGGTTCATGTTTGAGTCCACTTTTGTACAACTTTTACGTAAGTGACATCGACAGTTGTCTCTCTGAAGGCTGCACTCTAAGACAACTTGCAGATGACGGCGTGGTGTCTGTAACAGGATCTACTGAGTCTCATCTGCACAGACCTTTACAAGATACTTTAGACAGATTGTCAACCTGGGCTTTGGGGCTTGGGATTGAGTTTTCCCCACAGAAAACGGAGATGGTTGTTTTCTCAAAGAAGCGTAGACCTGCTCAACCTAAACTTCAACTCCTTGGCAGATCGATCACTCAATCGAGGTGTTTTAAGTATCTTGGGGTTTGGTTTGATTCCAAATGTACCTGGAGAGCCCACATTGAGTATCTGAAAGGAAAATGCCAACAAAGAATCAATTTTCTCCGATCAATCACTGGCACCTGGTGGGGAGCCCACCCAGAAGATCTTTTAAAATTGTATCGAACAACAATTCTCTCAGTGATGGAATATGGTAGTTTTTGTTTCCAGTCAGCTGCCAAAACTCACCTCATCAAACTCGAGCGTATCCAATACCGTTGTCTTCGCATCGCTTTGGGCTGTATGCCCTCAACGCATAACATGAGCCTTGAAGTTTTGGCAGGAATACTCCCACTTAAAGATCGATTCAATTTATTATCACTTCGGTTCCTCATCAGGTGTGAGGTCATGAACCCATTGGTGATCGTAAATTTCGAAAGGCTACTTGAGCAAAATCTTCAATCCAGATTTATGTCTATATACCATGTCTTCATGTCCATGCAGATTAATCCTTCTTCATATTCCCCAACTCGTGTTTACATCCCTGACTACGACAACTCTTCTGTCCAGTTTGATTTGTCTATGCAGCAAGAAATTCGTGGAATCCCTGATTCGCATCGTCCACTGCTGATTCCAAGAATTTTCGATGCTAAATATAGACACGTCGATGCTGACAAAATGTACTTTACAGATGGGTCGCTAATAGAGGAATCAACGGGATTTGGAGTTTTTAACGAAATAGTTACCGCCTCATATAACCTCCTTCCACCATGCTCGGTATACATCGCAGAATTAGGAGCCATTTACTGGGCGTTGGATAGCGTCGTTTCAAGGCCGGTAGGACACTACTATATTATAACGGACAGCCTTAGTTCTGTTGAAGCAATCCGTTCAATAAGACCGGGAAAGCACTCACCATATTTCCTCGGGAAGATACGGGAAATTCTGAGTACTTTATCAAGACGTTGCTTTGCCATCACCTTCGTTTGGGTCCCCTCACATTGCTCGATAATGGGCAATGAGAGGGCGGACTCTCTGGCAAAGGTGGGGGCGATAGAAGGCGAAACGTATCACCGTGAAATCGTCTTCAACGAATTTTACTTCTTAGTTCGAAGGAACTCTCTTGTCAACTGGCAGCGCAAATGGGACGAGGATGAGTTGGGTCGGTGGCTCCACTCGATTATCCCAAAGGTAAGCCTTAAACCCTGGTTTAATAGATTGGACCTGAGTCGGGATTTTATTCGTATATTTTCCCGTCTCATGTCTAATCATTATTCCTTAGACGCGGTACTCTACCGTTTTGACATTGCTGGCAGCAATTTGTGTAATTGCGGTCAAGGTTACCATGACATCGAGCATATTGTCTGGTCGTGTGAGGTCCATCTTGTCGCCAGAACGAATTTAATAGACTCCCTTCGGGCCCGAGGAAAACCACCTAATGTTCCAGTGAGAGATGTACTAGCAGTGCTAGATTTGGACTACATGTTCGAAATCTACCTTTTTCTAAAAGCTATCGATCTTCGCCTATAATTCTTTTTATTTTCATGTTTCCCTTTCTTATCCTCTTTTTCTTTAAAATAAAAGTGTTAAGCTAAGCACATAATTGTAAAAACAAAAACGAGTTTGGCTCTTTAAAACCTGAAAGTATGAGCCGTTTCAAATAAAGATTTACAAAAAAAAAAAAAATAATAACAGCAGTTAGGGCAAAATTGTGGGTAACTAGGTTGCCACTGCCAATAAACGAAAACACTATTAGTAACGACTTTGTTTGCTGAGAGAAAAATTTTCAAGCGTAATTTTTTTTTTAAAGTTCTTGAAGATGTCCAATCCGAATGGTGGCGATGGTAGAAGAGATGAAGCGCAAGCTGGCAGAAACGATGCACCTAGATAACTAGGAGGTGCCGTTTCGTTTCAGGCGAGAGAGGATTAGAAAATTACAATAGGCGATGGAAGCGCTGCCGAATTTGGGTGATGGTTTTGCATTAGTGCAAGTGGGATGCAGCTAAAATTTCACCCAACTTTTTACAGATCTCACGGGTTTTTCTTAATGAGAGAAAGAATAACTTTCGGATTCCACCACCCATTCCTGGGCGTTTTACACCAAGATGGTGCTCTTGAAGGAGCGGATCTGGTGTGCCGGGAAGAAACGAAACGAAGAGGATTCGGAAGTGAACGAGGAAGTCTCCGAACCGAACAGGCTCTGGCAACCATATGCTTAAACATCGATCGGAGCATATATTTACGGCTTTGTGCAGAATGCTAAATCTGCCAGAGAAGCGTGGGACACGTTTGAAGACAGCGGCTCAACAAGGAAGATCGGCCTGTTACGGAAGCTAACGGGCATTCGACTGGTAGGAGCAGAAAGGGACGACGATGTGATTTGCGAGTCTTCTCAGGAGTATGTCAACTTGATTTTACTTACGTGTAACCAGTTGGCGGAAGTTGGATTCCAGGTTGACGACACCTGGTTGTGTAGTTTGCCGCACAAAGGTTTGCCGAAACGGTATGATCCAATGATCCTGGGTCTTGAGTCATCTGGTGTGGCTCTGACGGCTGACAAGGTCAAAGCAAAGATCATGCAGGAGGTCAAGGTGATAAGCGATTCCAAATCATCGGAAAACGAGAGTGCATTTTTCAGCAAGCAGAATGCGACAAGAAAGCAGATAGACAATGTGGCGGACAAACGTAAAACGTTTCGTTGCAAAAAGTTGGGACATTTTGCGTCGGAGTGCCAAAAAAGCCATGCGAAAGGAAGAAAGAGAAGCAGAACAACCAGGAAGGAAATGCAGCTTTCTTCGCTGTCAACGCTGTGAAGTCTTCTGAGCGAGGTGACAGTGATTGGTTCTTCGATTCTGGCGCAACCACTCACTTGTGTCGAAACAAAGCTGTGCTGGAGAATCCACAAGAAATTACATAGAAAATCAACGTGGCCAACAATGCGAAGGTGGCCGTTGTGGCCAAAGGATCAACGAAACTGGAAGCTGATTGCGGTGGAACGACCTGTGACGTAATGTGCGCGATTGAACTAGCGATAAATCTAATATCCGTCAGTAAGGTGTGCCAGAAAGGTTTCCGTGTTGTATTCTCGAAGGAGGAATGCAAAGTTTTCAATCCCGAAAAGGAAGTAATTGCTGTTGATCGTAAAGTAGATGTCCTTTACAAGTTGTCTGAAAAGAAGAAGCCTGTTGTGAATTTGGTCTAGGAAGATAGATACGAGTTGTGGCATCGGCGATTGGCGCATCTGTCCACTGGTTGCATGAAACGACTGAAGGGAATGGTCACAGGCTTGGAGTTCGACCTGAAGTATCCTGAGAAGTGCATTGCAAGGCAATAGGGCACTGTAAAGAAAATGTACTGGAACTCGTCTACTCCGATCTGTGTGGTCGATGGGAGGCAGTCGCTTTTTCCTCCACAACCAGAGGACCTACAATTATTGGTAAGGCGCAGTGCGAGGGAGCAACCATCCCAAGCAAGTATCAAGATTATATTATGAGCTGTAATACCTTTCCTTAAAGCTGCAAATGTGTGTGTGTGTGTTCCATCCAACGACCCCCTGAGCTGGCAGGTATGTTATGCAAGAGAACCAATGTCAACAAGTTTGGATAACTTGGTTCAATTGCGGGTGCTGGAGGTGTTAGCTCTATTGAAATTCCAGTAACCCATTTCAGAATGACAGAGACCTAGCTGCACATCCCGAGGTTACTTTCCTTATCAATAAGCCCCGCCCAATCATAGCCACATGACCAAATGGGTCATGTAATTATGATTAGACTTTCAATCTTTTATTGCAATACCTATCTAGGTTCCAATTAATTATAATCGTCTGATTATATGAAATTATTTTCCTAGTCAGTTTAATAAAAGATTGACATGTATTTAGAGAGTAACGCATTAAAAACAAGGTTATGATTATTTTTTATAAAAAAAAAGAATTAAATGATCTTACCGTTTTGTTTTCTTATTTCATTTACCATTCTTTGTACCAGTATGATTCCTCTGCTCCTCTGCTCCTAAAATTATACTTGAATTTATGGCTTCTTGTTAGTGCAATTTCTCTTCTGAGTATTTGCAAGAGGCTCCTGAAAATAATACATCGGGCTGTTTAAAAAACTTTCTATACAACAAATGTTCGACCATGCTAGCTACATCACGAATTAGTAAGTTTTGATTAGTTATAAGAAATTCAAATAATGTTAATGCTAATGTACTACTTAATATTAATAATGGTGAAATTCTCAATTGTCAGATGATACGGCGAAATCATTTATGGAAATCTAGAAAAATTTGAAAATTAGGTACATACAAATGAAATTAAAAATGTCCTGCAAAAATAAAATTAATTATTAAAGATTTGTAAAAAAAAAGTTTAATTAACATGATAGAAACGGAGATAAAATTGTTAGGTAACTTTTATATGCTGTTTGCCTATATTAATATATGTGTATAGTGTATAATACGGCTTTTTATGGATAGTATTTTGCCTGAAGGACAACAAGTTAGTTGAGAGAAAAAAACCTTGATGTATATCTTGATTTCAAAAAGTAGCAAGTACTAATACATCGCTTCCAATATATAATTTTATTTTAATGAAGCTTAAAAACAAAACAAAAAGGTTAATAAGGCATTTTATTGAAGTAGTAAAGTTTATGGCAGCCGAAAAAGGACCCAAAACTTAGGCAGCATCGTACAATAAACGATCATACTACATTTGCCAAACAAACGTGAAATAAATATTACGATTAAATTAAGAGGAGCTGAAAAAAGATATATTAGCCGGAAAAGATATATCAAAATGTTAATGAGCGTAAGAAAAATAACCTTTAATCAAACAAAATTTAATTCACTGTTGAATATAAAGTCTGAACCCTGTTGCAGAAAAATAACAGCAGTGTAACACATGTCATATTAGAGTTTTGGTTTATAAATTTTCCTAGAATGAAAAAAGTAATAATACATAAAACGCTTAAAAAAATAAAGCATTAAAAAAATAAACATTATAATATGTTCAACTAAAAACATCTTATTAAAAGAATTTGAAAAAAAAAATTGATCGTTGAATATTCGATGATCTGTAAATTAATAAATGGTTAAATTACAGATAAAATTTGCGCATTGATTGTATGAATAACACACATGACCCAAATCAACATATAAACAAAATATAACACTAGATTTTTCTCCTAAACCATTTTTTGAACGTTTAAGAAAATTTTTCAATATAATCCAATCACCATTTATGTATTTAAAAGGATGACCAATTTCAAAAGTAAATCATTTCCAACCTTATTCATTTCCAACCTTATTCACCATTCTGAAGTGATCTGGATGAAATCGGGAAGCTCACATGTTTGATTTGAATATTGATTCCTGCTACGGTACAAATGATAGAATTCAATCGTTATGATTTTCAACGATTATTAGAATATTTCACGAAAGATAGAGGATGATTCTGGAAAATGATTATTTTGATAAAGTTTTAAATATGATGAAATGATTCCTGCAATGCAAAATTCAAAACCTCTAAATAAGCCAAAACAAACTATGAACTGATATGAAACGCCATTTAACACCACATTGAAGATGTATTACGAGCAGCCTTCGATGACTCTGGAAAAAAGATATTAGTATTTTTTTATGAAAATTATAAAACATTATGAGATGATTTTGAAGATCAACCTGAATTATTTAGGAAAACCTATAATACTAAATTCAATGCTTCATTTGATTTTGTATAAAATGCTGACAGTAACTTTCAAGACCATCCCTAAGGAACGAAGATTAATTCATACCCAACACTTTCTTTAATCAACGCATGTTTTTTTTTATCGTAAAATAAGTATAACGATGCCCATACTGAAATTTGGAATAATCTCACCAAGTTCTAGCACCTCCTGTTCTTTTACTTAATTTGATTCAGCAACATGCATGAAATCAGCGGCAGGATCACTGAAAACGTTCGCACACAGTCACTGATACATTATGCTATACTTATTTCACTATGGACCAAATCACTTTTTCATTAACTTTAATTTAATGAAAAATGCATTTTCTATTCTCTCATAGGGTTGCTGTTCAATAATGAATTTATTTTCATATTTCCACTTCTTTTTCGAAATATTTCCTTGTCGAATTCTTTTACCACAATTCTTCCATAAATTTCGAATGTGTATTTGAATTTTATTTTTTTTAGTAAACCACATAGTAGCCCACTGTTGCGCTCTCTGCTGGGTTGTCATTTGAAACGGACCCATGATAACTATGTGTGTGTAAGTGATGCACTTTCAAAGGCTTCTCTTCACGCGCACGCCGTGGCCGCCAATTTAATTCACCACTCAAGAAAGCTACACATTAATCTTACTAAAAGAAACCTGTAACGTTCCCATTGATCTCCCACCCCGGACACAGGAGTAATTCCTCTTCCTTTTACGCTCACAAAACACTGAAAACTTCGATGACTGGGCCAGTATTGAAAGATTTTTGCACCCCCGCATAAAGCATTAGCACATAATTCCCAATTAGACAACCATCTCCTCGATATTGACACAACTTTTGAGAACGAATCTGAACGAAACCACCCACAAATCACAACCACTAATATCAGGGTGTATCACTGGAATCACTGTGACGCATACAATTAAAGTTTTCCCCTGTTTAGGAGAAATTCACCACTGCTGAATATGCCTCCACAGAACAAACAAAAAAAAAGGGACGCGAGGAATGAACTTTTAAAAATTGATTTTTTCGAAAGGCCGCTCGAATTTCAACAAAAATTTTACATGTACACTTCACGAAAACGCCCGAACTCCAAATACACAGTATTTTGATTGTTTCAAAGGCGAAAAAACACGAAAAGTTGAACCAAATTCTACGACCGATAAGAACGCGTGTAAACCGTTCAATTCACCACGACGGACTCCCACCTTTCCTTAAAGCTGCAAATGGGTCTATAAGTTGAAGACAAACTCGGATGGATCAGTAGATAACGGTACCAGGCACGCTTATCCCGTATTCGTTTTCACCCTGGTGGTCCACTGGTTGTGCACCAAGTGCTGTCAAAATGTTTCTATATGAAAATGACAGCAGTTGGTACACAACCGGTTGGCCACCAGATGAAAACAAATACGGATCGGAAGGACCAACATGAAGAGTGTTCTGAAGATTCACTTAATGGAATTTCGTTGGATCGGGAGGACCAACATGAAGAGTGTTCTGAAGATTCACTTAATGGATTTTCGTTGGATCGGGAGGACCAACATGAAGAGTGTTCTGAAGATTCACTTAATGGAATTTCGTTGGATCGGGAGGACCAACATGAAGAGTGTTCTGAAGGTTCATTTTATGGAATTTCGTTGGATCGGAAGGACCGACATGAAGAGTGTTTCAAAGATTCGCTTTATGAATTTTTGTTGGATCGGGAGGACCGACATGAAGAGTGTTTCAAAGGTTCACTTTATGAATTTTTGTTGGATCGGGAGGACCAACACTAAGAGTGTTCTGAAGGTTCCCTTTATGAATTTTCGTTGGATCGGGAGGACCAACATGAAGAGTGTTCTGAAGGTTCATTTTATGGAATTTCGTTGGATCGGGAGGACCAACATGCAGAGTGTGTCAAAGATTCACTTTATGGACCATTATTTTAAAAGTCAAGTACAAAACGGTTGGTTTAAACCACGCTTAATAAAATAGTTAGGAATTGCCGTGATGTTCAAAACTAGCGGTTTATGAAACTTTTGCGATTTTGTGAATAGCGATTTTAAGAAAGCTCGGAAAGTCTGTGGAAAGTGGTCATCAAGTGTTTTGGAATTCAAAGAGCGGGAAATTGAAGCAAGTGAGGAAATACAAAATCCAGCAAACTTTATTTGGAAGATTCAGACAGAATCAAACAAATATAATAAACAAAAAGTTAGATCGAATGATTTCAAACGAAAATCTTATATAACTCGTAAATTGGAGAATTATCGAGGTTACATTGACAAATAAAATCAGGAAATGGACACTTCTCGATCTTGTGGAAGAAATTAGTTGATAACAAATGATGAGTTTTAGAGGAAGATCGAAGGTGGAACAGGAACCAATCCAGGATCATTATCCGCCACTGTCGATTTTCATCGGAAAGTATCCAGTCTCTCTCGAATGATGTTTCAGGAAACCGTACGTGAGAGAATGGAGAAGATTTATTGGTCTGGAAATTCTACATCCTTGGTCATCATGGCTCAAACATTGTCAAATGAAACAGCTGAAACAGCTGTCAAATCTGTTCATAGAGTGTAATTCAAAGCTCACAATCGTAAGGATCAATCGATAGAAACTATGTTGGCACGCATGATTTCGTTCAAATGGTTTGGTAGGGAAATTGAAAATTGACTGCTATGATTCTTTCAATCTTTGAATGTAATACAGTATGCCTCATGAAATTTGAGCGATTTTCGAAGCATCGCTTCATGTTTTCATTCTTTTTTTGGTGCAGAGGGGAGATGTGTAGCCGATAGAGATCTGGTGGAAGAGGAAATTTATATGGATCAGCCGAAAGGATTTGTCGATTCAGCGTCACCCTCAGCGTTAAGTTCTAGGAATTCGGGTGACCAGAGTGATGATTGACCAGGACAGCTACATCAACAATTTTCTACAGCGATTCAGCATAGCTGATTGCAATGCTGTTGCTACTTCTGTAGATCTGAACCAGAAGCTGATCAAGGCGATGTGTCCGAGCACCGAAGAGGGAAGGAAGCAGATGGAAAGTGTGCCGTTCTTTTTTTTGTGTCAGGAATTTACCACTAGGTGGCATTCTTCCCTAAGTGTGCCGTTCCGAGAACTCGTCCGAAGAAGGTTTCATTGAATACAGGGACGCGGATTGGGGAAATGGTCCAGATAGTAGTCGATCAGTCACCGGCTATGTTTTCAAGCATGCAGGTGGCGCAATTTCGTGGAGCTGTCGAAAGCAGGCTACAATGGAAGCTGAGTACAAACCTCTAACATCCTATGTAGGATAACGCGGTACTTAGAAGGGAAACTGGATACTGGCATAAGAAACAAAATCCTTCGAGTCCTTGGAATGTTTTTATTCTTTTTATTAAATTTTCCCATACATCCGTTTAGCGCAATAGAGATGCTCGCTTTTTTTAGAAACCTTAGGGTATTTACTTGAAACAAAAAAAAAGACTCACAACGTATAACGTACTCTGCTGCCCTAATTAGGTTTTGCTGACGAGTAAGCAATTATTTCACAACTTGCAAACCACATCTCGGTCCTCTCGCCAATACTTGCTCAAAAACGAGGACAAGATAGGAACCACCCTTTCCGGATCAGTCAAATGCACGTGGTGTTGTCCTGCGATCATATGTTTCTCGAAGTATGGATTTCCAGCCCGCAGCAAGTCCTCGACTTCTTGATAATACTTTTTATCCTCAAAATATGGCGATTGCGTAGCCTTCAAGAATAAGAACGGCATTTTAATTCGTTTGGCCATGTCTAGGATCACCTCATGCGAGAAAGGTGTACCGATGTGGTACTTCAATCGACTGTCCCGGGTGAAATAATATTTTTCTGGAAACTTGACACTAGGTTTGATGTTTCGATGCAGTAAAAATGGACAAGTTTCACGGCTGATAGATTTGTAGGTACCCTCGTGAAGTCTGTCGATCAATTCAGAGTAGGTGTAAGAGGGAGGCTCCGATTTTTCTTGATTCCTGTGGTCAGCTATTATGATCTGAGGAATGTTAGACTGTAGACGTGATACTACCAACTCTGCATTCATGATTTGAGGCTTCAATGAATCGAGTGAAATCATTAAATCAACTTTTTCCGGAAAAATGGCAGCAAAAACAAACTGGAGTACTGCTCCCATCGAGTGGCTCATTAACGATACCTTTTTCCAGCCGTACTCTTCCATGATGCCCAGCAGCAGCGAGATGGACCCCATGGTTTGATAGCTCATACCGTGGGGAATCCTAGACGAAAATCCGTGTCCAGGAAAATCGATTGCCAGAAAACTCATATGTTTCGGCAACAGAGGAATTAGTGTGTCGAATGTTCCAGCATTATCCTGCCAACCATGCAAACAAATTATCGGACGGACGTCTTTCGGTCCCCACCATTTTCCGGCGATCTCCCCGAAAGGCACAGCAATTCGCACTTCTTGAACCTGTGATGGCAATACATAGTCAGATAGATAGATAATTAAACCAATCGAATAATCAATTGGTACATACCCCATGTTCACGATCGTTTTGCTCCACTAGTTTAATCAACGATGTTGGTTGTTCCTCCATATTAATTGGACAATTTTGACTAACCAGATATTGCAAATCTGAAGCCTACAGGCATATCAGTTCTTATCAGTAATACGCGAATTGTTAATCAAGCAACAAAATACAAGTCACTTTGGTCACTTGTGTTAGTAAGGGGAGTAAGGTTTCGAATGAACTAGAAACTACCACTATATGGTCGATTTCTAAATACATTCGGTTATGGTCGAGGGATACGAGAGGTTTATGCGTCATGGCCAAGTTCATTTTTTATGGGAAACAAAGTCGCTGCTTGAATGAGATTTTCAAGATTTTGTAAATCTAAAATGTCTAAACAACTTGAACAAATCAATGTATACTTAGAAAGGAAAAATATGGTTTCAAGTTAATGTTCAAACCTAACGATCTAAGCAAATTTATATCGTTTGAGTATTCTTGAATACTTTCTAAGCATTTTTTTTTATCAAGATTTTAATTAATAAAAAAAAGTTTTAAAAACAAAAAATAATAATAAACATTAATAATAAATGTCTCAAAAAAGCATATAGAACAAGAGTACAGGAAAAAAATTGAATAAAAGTTTCGTCATTTGGTATATTTTTATAATTTAATCCAAAGTAAACCTAATCCAATTTAGAAATAAAATAATTTACAACATGCATTCCTTATACTCCGATAAATCACAATTTGCTAACAACCTCATCGACCTGTCTGACCCAATGTTTCCGTAGAAAATCTGTCACAACGGGTGCCACCAATTCCGGATCGGTCAAATGAATGTGATGGGAACCTTTCAAATACTTCACGCGGAACATGGAATTTTGTTTCTTAAGTATGGCGACCATTTCATCGAAGCCTTCTTTGGAACCAGGATAGGGTGAATCGATGGCCTTGATCACCAGCTGTGGCACCTTGATTTGCTTTGCCAGGGCGTAGTTCACTTTATCCGACCATCCGGGAATGTTGTTGTACTTTATTCGGTTATCACGGTCAAAATAATATTTGCCGGGAAATTTTTTGGACGGTTTGATATTTCTTTGCAGTAAATATGGACCAGTTTCTCTCGTTACAGATTCCATGGTTCCTTCAAACAAACGATCCAGCATGTCCTCATACGTGTAGGCTGGTGGTTCCGATCTTTCACGATTCCTTTTATCGGCCTCAAGCAACTTATTGGCCATCACAGGAGCCCAAGAAAGAAATCTTTTCGGGTAATATGACTGCGGTTTAAGGGCATCAATTCCAATCAGAAACTCCACCTTATCTGGAAACATTGACGTGAACATGAAAGCTATGATTGCTCCCATAGAATGCCCAATCATTGCCATCTTATCCCACCGATATTCGTTCATTATGTGCAGCAGTATTAATACACTATCCATCTGATGATAAGCCATGCCATCTGGTATGCGTGACGAGTAACCATGTCCCGGGAAATCGATCGCCAAAAAGCTGACTTCCTTGGGAAGCAATGGAATCAGTCGATCAAAAGTGCCGCAGTTATCCATCCATCCGTGTAAACACAGGATCGGTCGAATATTCTTCGGTCCGAACCATTTTCCAGCAATCTTGCCAAACGCCACTGGAATCTCTATTTCCGTAACCTGTGATATGAGTAATAACATTAAACAATGGATCGAAGATAGAATAATCAAACAGAAAAATACTCACGTTGTTGTTCCTATCCCACAAATCGATGTAGCTTATCATAGGGTGCTGATCTGGTTGAGCTAGGTTTTCATTAGTCATTTTGCAAACGCTAAGGCCGAGATTTAGAAGTAATTGGTCCGAGAACTAATTGGGTGAGTACCAGGTAGTATCGTTGATTATGCTCATAAATTTCATCTAACTAGAAGAGCTTATTAACTCGGCGATTGTCGAACGTATACTAACGGGATGGCCTTAAGTGTTCTAGTATATGTAGGCTGAATAAGGAAAGTTCATTGCAGTTTCGAGAAACAGTTTTAAAGATAATTTTATAAGTTGTTTTATATTTCTCATAGGTACTATGAGATAGAAATTGCAACATCTTCCGACAACGTTCGAGTTTAATAGAAAGAAATTGAACAAAAGTCACCAAATCTTATTTTTTGAACCTACGAAGCTCTGATGTTCATTATACACAATTCGTCCGGAACACGTGGTGGTCAAACAAACGTACACCATCAAATCAAGTGTTCATTTGCAAAAGCTATGTAAACAAAATCAGCTGTCAAAAAAATTATCAATCAATACTTGTACTTGTTTACAGCTAGCTTTACTACACATACCGTTAATATATTGATTCGTATTTCATCAAGCGGGTTATTCAACCAACTTTAACTACATAATCAATAGTGAATTGCTTTAAAAGTAGAAAATATCAACGAACAATCTCACGCACTTCACGATAAAGTGATTTAAAGATAAGACGGTGGTGTTTCGGATCTGTCACATTCTGGTTCATTCAAGCTGGTAAAAGTGGTTACGCACATTGAATTTGCTGGTTATTTTTTCTGAATTTGTTCCTGGCGTGCTACGAATTGTATCCTTGTTTGCCATTATGTCGAGACTGCTGGCGAAATCACCCCTAGTAAACCGAGTGTTCCGAAGGACCTGTACAATTACCTCTCTCCCAAATACTGCCTCGATTGGAACACCTACTGGAGAACGTGAGGTAACACGGAAAATTGCTTAGTCATTAGTGCTATTGAACCGAATATATAAATCTTAATCTACACAGGTCGAGGAAGTACGCATACCGGTGCCGTATGGAGAAATAGCTGGCAAATGGTGGGGACCGAAGGAGGTGCGTCCCATTGTGGCTTTGCACGGATGGCAGGACAACGCAGGCACTTTCGATAAGCTGATTCCTTTACTTCCGCCTCACATAAGCGTATTGGCTCTGGACTTACCAGGTCACGGTTTGTCGTCTCGAATTCCCGATGGAATGTCCTACAATACTATGGATAGCGTTAACTTGCTTACCCGAATCATGATGATATATCGTTGGAAGAAAATTTCACTGATGGCCCATTCTATGGGTTCCATCATAAGCTTTGTGTTCTCATCCGTGTTCCCGGATAATGTTGATCTGTACGTGGGTATAGATGCTCTCAAACCTCACATTCTGGAAACAGAAAAAGTTGGGCCTCGTTTGGAGAGACGCATTCCCCAGTGGCTGTTGGCAGATGTTAGGAACCGCGAAAAAAGTAAACCGCCTTGTTACACTTTCGAAGAGCTGGTCGAAAGATTATGCAAAGCCACCAACCAATCGGTTACCAAAGAAACTGCTTCGTATCTGTTGCATCGAAACATACTGAAATCTGCCACAGAACCCGACAAATACTATTTCTCTCGCGACAGTCGTCTCAAATATAGTTTCCCATTGGGCTGGAGCCAGGAGACATGTGTGGCCCTCGCAAAACGGTTGATGATGCCCTACATGTTCATCAAGGCCCTTCATTCGCCGTACTACGAGGATAAGAAGTACTTTGACGAAGTGGTCGAAGTAGTGAAGAGAAACAATCCCAACTTTCGACTCGAGTTTGTCGACAGTACACATCACTTGCATCTGACCGAACCACACAAAGTGGCACCGATGATTACGGAATTTCTTAACCAGCACTGGCACAAAGAAGAGCTGAGTGCTCGAAAGTGTACTAGATAGTAGATAGTAGAATAAAACGGGTTTCTTCAATATTAATTATTTACTTATTTTTTCCCAAAAATAAATATTACCAATAGAAATGTTCCAATAAATGGACGTAATTACGTCTAAAGGGATGGAATAGTCTTGTTGAAAAAATATTGTTTAAGCTACCCCACCTCTACTTAAATTCAATTGTAGACCTATTAAAATACTAATTTTTCTCATAAAGCATCGAATTATCTTCAAGGAAACAATTTCTTTTGTTCTATTTCGAAAACGACTCAGTTCTTCCAATTAAACGTTTATAACATAAGTTATATGAACTTCAATAAAACTTCATCTTATGTAATTGAAACAATTACCTTACAAAATTACTCCTGCATTGGGTCGTCGGCTGCGCCGGCACTTGATCCTCCTGGGCAGGACACCACACAGTCCTCGTACGTCCATTTGGGGAAGACCCGTTTGTACAGATACAACATGACCGTGTCGTGTGACTTCAGTTGTGCATCAAATACACACTTCATGTGACCGTGAGTTCCTGTTTGAAAAAAAAAAGATTATTAGATTGTACTCTCGTAAACAAGTTACTGCTGTTATTACCCAACGATTCTCGAATATGACCGGATCGGCCCAGTTTGGTTCTCAGCTTGCACGGTTTGAAGTATTCGATGTCATCGGGATTGAAAAACATGAACCGAATAACGGCCGATCTGCGATGAATTTTAAATGGATGGCCACTTAGCACAACGCGTTTCAGCACAACACGATCCGGATTGCAATCAATTACACTACCAGAAGCTACCATTCCCAGAGAAGTATCTGGATTTTCCCGGAAGCAAACGACCGGTGCCGGAGGAAACTGGATCGGGGCAAAGAATGTGGCCACTATTGTTGAACCAGGCCGGAAGAATCGTTCGTATTTGTGTTTATCGCCGTTCGTGTGCTGACTGAAAACGGGATTCACTATGAAGCGGCGATAACCGCACTGGACTATCAGACGCTCTTTGGATTTTATGGGTATTGTTGAATTAGGTGTGCGTTTGAGGCAAACATTCATTACAGTCATCTGATGTTCGTGTGGCAGCATACCGTAAACTATTACTGTATTAGACATGCCAGCTGAATTGAACGCATTCCACAGATCTTGGGATACATTTTTGACACATAATGTAATAAACCATCCAGGCAGTATAACATCATCCATTTCTTCTTGGGATTGTTTGATGACTCTTCGCTTTGTTCGATCGAAGTTTTTAAACTGATAAATTTTAGCGTAATCGAATGGAAGATTCTCTTTGACATCCCAGGCAGAGCTTCGAAATGATTCCAGCCCTCGATATTTGCGGAACCTTTCTCTGGCCGGTATATTTGCGGGAGTGTCAATTTCATCCGGGAAAACGGCATCATCTTTGGCAGCTTGTATTTTTGCCAAAGTCTTCTTATCCTCCTCCAAATCCATTTCTTTATCGTACTTATCGGCTGGAATCGGTCCATCAGAAACGCTCACTTCATCGAATTCTTCCTCGTCCTGATCCTCTTCCTGTTCGCCAACTTTGCTCTCCGAATCTGACTCACAGGACATGTAATCTTCCTCTTCATCATCTCCCTCGCTATCCTCATCGTCTTCATCGTCATCGTCCTCTTTTTCCGAAACTTCCTCAATGTCGGGAATCCAACAAGCCTGATAATCACTCATACCTAAAAACCAAAAAAATAAAACACACTTCAACCCTCAATTACCTTCAATTAACTCTTACCCTTAGGAATTCGCTTGATAAGCTTTTTCTTATTCTCATTCCTTGAAGCAGCTATTTCAGCTTCCGTTGGCCACGTTTGTTCAGCGTCCATTTCATCCGGAACGTTTTCCCGCTGCAAGCTTGTTTGTTTCTCGGGATCAGCTTTAGCCAAAAGTTTCGCTTCTCCAGAAGTCATTTCTTCATCATTTTTGCGTGGCTTGTAGGGATCCTCTAAACCGTAAACTTCCGATAGTTGGAAATCTCCCAATCCTGGTATGTGAACCAACTGGTTGACCGAGAGTGGAATACCACGTAAAAATCCGGTTACTTTGAGAGTTCCCACACTGTCTGCGCCCGGAACATATTCTACTCGCTCGCCATACAGATGAGGACGGTTAGCTTTGTTGTGCAGGACTCTTCTTTTTTGTCCGCCAATCCTGCGTAGAAGATTTAGTCCATCTGTCGACGAATCCAGCGTCATAATCTTCTCATCAGGGAGCACACTTGAAATCGATTTTTGAACAGCAGCTTTCACTTGGCCACGTTTTTTCGGGGCTATCGATTCGAGATCCATCAGGCAAACTATTGGCGTCGGAAGACCCTGACGCAATGCCATATTCAGAATCTTGGCTCCCTGATTATCAATGATGTCCTCCTCTACTTCGGTGGCCGATAGCAACAGAAGCGTCGAATCGCTAACTTTGAGGGCATCTAGCATCGATATTTCGCTACCATGACCGTGCTCTGGACACAGAAACGAGAATCGTTGCCGAAATCGGGGAACGCTACGGGAAAAAAATTATGAAACAATATAAAATTTCGATCACGACAGAAATTTACTTCATGTAACGGATCCGGTCGGAAGCTTTCTGCACGGCAATCTCCTCATCGCAGCCCTCGATGATGGCCAGTGCCGAATTCGGGTCAACATTGGCGTGCAACGGAACAACACAGGTCAGAAATGGGGCCGCTGTTGCACCACCGATGGCCCGTTTGAGGGCTATCGCTTCC
This sequence comes from Uranotaenia lowii, assembly GCF_029784155.1. NCBI lineage: Eukaryota > Metazoa > Arthropoda > Insecta > Diptera > Culicidae > Uranotaenia > Uranotaenia lowii. The sequence continues at coordinate 461 of NW_026598227.1, read as the reverse complement.
TGTCGTTTATTTTTCCGTATCTGGTTTGCCTGATGACGTCGCTCTTCCCGGCCCAATTCCCGATGCGATTTTCTGGTAGCCGCTTTCAGATTGGTTTTTCCTGTTGAAACGAACAAAAGAAACCTTAAAACTTGCTTAAAAGTATATTCTTCTTCTTCTTCTTCTTTCTGGTTTCAGCAGGGGTAAAAGTATATTCATTCAACTATTCCCGAAACAAGGCTTTGTTTTACATGAAAATTAATCATTCAAATCCAGCATAAACAAACCTTTAGCCACGCGATCCAGTGACCGTTTGGACGAGTGTTTTCCATGTTTATGCGACTTGTTGGTTTGCTTCAAAGCACCCGGTTTGTGGATGGTTTCGATACCCATGATTGGCGATCGGTTTCACTGCTAAATTGAGAATAATTCACGGAATAAAGGTATTTTTTCAACAGCGAACTAATGTGCGACACATGGCT
>NW_026598226.1:0-48300 GCF_029784155.1 Uranotaenia lowii | reverse complement strand
ATTCAGTATTGATTCATCATCGTACAACTAACCACAAAATAACAATAAATTCTCATCAACAAACGCGCGAAATAGCAGACTAGCAGAAGCAAAGCCGTCGATTTGAACTAACATTGCTACACGCATTGTTAAGACGCAAGTAACTATTATTGGTGAGTTTAGAAGACACAAACAATATTTTTAATTCACCTAGACATAACTGTCCAACAAATTGTTAAAGGGACTTCCCCCTACAAAGAAACCATCATGAGACAACAACCCACTGCATAGAAGCGGGAATACGATTTTTTTTTTATTTTTTCCGGGAATTTACTACATTGTAGCACCCTTTCGAATGCCGAAACCGGCCTAAACCAGAAGTATCAATCATTTTATTTTTTTCTGACTCAATCGGGGCAAGGAACCTCGAGGGTACTTTTCATTTTCATATCTTATCGGGTGCTGATAAGAAAAAAGCGACTTGTGAGCAATTGAATTTTCTCTGGGTAGTTTTTGTTTATCCTTCGGATTAAGCATAAAGACGTTAATATTTAGATCAGCCATATTATGGAATGTATATTCATGAGCTTAGATACTTAGCCATGTCTTTTTATGATATGATTAAATGATACAGATGTCAGCTTCAGATATCATATTTAGATATCTGAGTCAAATATCAGATTAAGATTTTTTATTTTTAATCTTCTGTACTATTGATTAGTGATTAGGTACTTACATTTTCTTTTTTTTTTTTTTCAAATAATGTGCATATTTTAAGTTTGATTGCAAAAGAAACCATGCGGTTATTTATTTCAATTCCTATTTTCGATTCATTTTTGCAAAAACATCCTACGGAATTGTTAAGACACGAGTGGCACAAGGATGGTAAAGTGTTATTAATAAAACCTTAAAAAAAAATCCTACGGAATGCATACATTAATTCCCGAATCCTCAACTATCCTCTCTCAAGTCGCCGCAAAGCTAATCCTCATATCCGGTGCAGGGTTTCAAAGTCACATTCGCCGACTTGTTGTTGCCATTGGATTGGATTGGGTGGTGAATCATTGCCGCCGATGATCGGCAACCAAACCACAATCCAAGATCGAGAAAACCGAAATAAAGGTATAACACGCGGCCGGCGGCTGTGCGTTGACTAAACAGAGCTCGGAAAACGTCACCTTTTCACCAAAATTGAGTCAATCAAGCGGCGTTTTTGTTGTTGCCAACTTTTTTTTCCAGCGTTGCGTTCATTCCTAGGGTTCATAAGGGGTGGTCTGGTCAGATAACAAGGTGCCGCGCGAATATTTCCTGTTCTTGTTAAGTTCGGTTTTTGAGCGGGTTCGCGGTTGATTTAGTTTTGGGTTCTGGAGCCTCTTCATTAGAGTGGTTCAAGACATTTTTGAACTAGATCAGTCATTTGCAGTCCAGAATGCGCTATTGTTTAAGGAGTTTAGTAAACTTAGTGATTATGTTCCTAATTTACTTTTTACGACTGAATTTAAAGAAGTTGATTTGTTTTAAAATAAAAAAAGTTTCCTACCTACGTGAAACTTATTTTTTCTCAACCTATGTTTTTGAAACGTTTTTCGAACCTATTTTTAACAAAGCTACTGAAGGTGATTTTGCAAGGTTTTATTTTCTGCGGTAAGCTCTTGGTCTCTGAAGTGTCGTGGCGGCAATGTTGACAGCTTATAAACTCTGTAGGGGGTCCTGGCCAAAAAGCCGATGAGCACAATGGGGTCCTTTTGAATTCTCGGCATCCGCCAAAATTATTTGGATGATAATTGGAGGCATCCAAATAATTTTGTACCGGACGATTTGGCGGATGCCGAGAATTCAAAAGGACCCCAGGATTATTTGGGAGCCTCCAAGACAATAATCTATTTGAAAATAGTATTCTCAACATGTTGTGATGCATCTCGTGACATGGTCGAATTTGGAAAAATATCCTAATGGAAAGTTTTATTTTCTTAGGGTCGTGAAATTTGTTTTTTAGAAGGTTTTTATTAGGAAAACTAACTCCTATCCTGTAAAAATGCAACAAAAACCTGAGATAAATCCAGGCATTATTCAAAGAGAAAATTAAGAGAAAAATAATTTAGAAACTTCGTTCTACTTTTCAAATAATGTGAAAATATCCGGGCAAAATTCTGGCAGTTTTCCGCAAAATCCTGGTATCCGGACCAGGCCGGACTAGTCTTGTTTTTTTTTCATTAAATATGCTGACAAATCCCGAAAAATCCGGACAATCTGAAATGCTTAGGCTAGACACCTTATCCTGTCTATGTCTTTTTTAGAGTATAGCTTAAAAACTTTCATTTGGTTTTTCTGGATAACCTTCCGGTCCGGTTCGACGACAACCCTTCTGTCTCTCGGAGCTTTCCTGCAGATTGATAACTTACCATCTGGTTCCCTGCTTGAAAACCTTCCACCGGCTCGACGATCTTCCACAGTATCCTTCTGATGATCAATCTTGTTTTGAACCGACGAACTTCTTTAACTCCGGTTCAGCATATAACTTTTTTGTTTTATTATTTTGTCTTATTATTTTGAATTTTTATCTTATTAAACTATTGGGTCTTAGAGCGACCTGTTCATGTTCCATTATAAACATAAGAAATTACTGATTAGAAATTGTAAGATTGATTTCATATAAGATATGAGAAATGTGGAATGAAATGTGGAATGAAATGACCGATGAGAGTTGAGAAATGACCGATGAGAGATGAGAGATGAGAGATGAGAGATGAGAGATGAGAGATAAGAGATAAGAGATGAGAGATGAGAGATGAGAGATGAGAGATGAGAGATGAGAAATTAGAGATGAGAGATGAGAGATGAGAGATGAGACATGAGACATGACAGATGAGAGATGAAAGAAAAGAGATGAGATGATGATAGATGAGAGATGAGAGATGAAAGATGAGAGGTGAGAGATGAGACATGAGAGATGAAAGGTAAATGATGAGATGATGAGAGAAGCAGTGTTGAAATATATCAGTAGTACCCATTGAAAACGAAACAAAAAAATTTTCGGTAAAAAAAAATTTACACGACTACTACTTTTTTCTGTTCTCAATACATCTACTTTCATTTGACAGAAGTTTATCGTCTTGTTTGTTTTTTCTATTTTCTTCATTGATTTCATTATCAATGAACGTGCACCGAAAGAGTTTACCTTTCGCTTTCGTATTGGCCTTTCTCTTTCAGAATGTTCATCTAAACTTTTCTCAGTTCATCCAAGAGGTCAGTGAAAATTTCAAATCAGGTTTTCAGTCTGTCACCAACTTCTTTGAAATTTTCAGTACGTCTGATGGGCAGTCAAAAAAAGGGATTGCAAAGTCAAATTTAATTTAAATATTTCGTTTTCATATAAGAAGAAAGTCAATCTGGGAAGCCAGTCAGCTCAGCAAAAAGCCTAAACAGCGAACTGTTCCTATTTAATTATAGTTCAGGTAAGTTAATGTACTATTTTTCTTATGATTAACAGACAATCTTCAATAAATTAACTATTTTAGAGCAATTATGAGGACTTTGGAAGAGGCACTGATTATGGCGGTAGTGCAGTTTCCAGAGTTAAGCACCAGCAACAACAATCGAATGAAAAAAAAAATTAAGATTTGTGAAAGCAGTTAAAACCAGTAGCTGTGAAAGCGATGTTGAAGATTATTTGAAATTATATGTGCAAACCATAATTGTCTGCGTGTTTTGTTGATTGCTAATATCGCTACTAATGTGCAGTTAATTGCAGGATGTCGATTCAGATTTAGCCGCCATCGTTTATTCAGAGTAATGTCCTAGTTTCGACCAAGTTCTAGTTTCGTCCAAGTTATATCATATTTTAATCATAATATTTCTCGCTACATACATGAAGCGAATCATAAAATCCAAATCATTCAAGACCACAATAATTTACATATAAAATTCGGTTCCCAGATTTTTTCCAAATCCGGGCCGGGCAAATCCGGGCTATCCAAAAACCTGCAAAATTCAAGAATCTTTCCTTCGAAACCAAGAAAAAAAAAACACTTGTAACTTTATTTTACCTTAACAAATCAATAGATTTTAAATTGTATCTGCTACCCGTTTTCCAAAAATTCGTAAACGTTTATTTTGAAAAAAAAAAAAAATAGTAAAAAGACTTCGGTTTTGAGTTTTCTATTGATTTCTTGATTGATTCTATAATCTGTGCATTTTTTAACAAATTTTGGGTATCCGGGCCAGCCGGGTCTTTTGAATATTTTATATTCGGATAAAACCAGGTGTTCTGGCAAGCTTATTAAATAGTGTGTTACAGATCTTCAACCGGTTATCAAGTTGCTTCTCATCGCATAATTGTTCAACCAATTGGCCGTTGTATACCCTTATCTCTATCAAAAGATTTTACTGGTGTTACTCGTACAGCTTAAAAACTCCAATAGTCATTTCAAACTTAACAACATCCCTGATCTGGAATATACGAACTAAGATTAAAAATCCTGGATGTTAAGGAAAATGTGTGGATTTAACCGTATTACTGTCACGCAGGGGTTGACAAAAAACAATTTTATTTTGGTTGGTTGCAGCGCTATGGGAAACTTTTTGCATTATGTGAACAATATCAGCAGGCTGATATTTCTAGGAATTATTTTTATTTTCTTTCATTTTCACTTCGGTCACCATGAAAACGATGATCTCAAATGTTCATTTTCAGTGAAAACAGTATACGAATGAGTGTGGAGAAAACTGAAAAAAGAAATTTCGAATTTGAATAGAGTATGAATTTCATGAACGCACCTCTAGTTTGTTTATCATAAACCGCGAAAAAAAAACAGGGTGACTGAGGTGTTATTTCAAAATTCGGCGTTGTCAGGTAAATGAAAACGAAATTTTTCAAGACTGGAGAGAAGAGAGATGAGAGATGAGAAATGAAAGACGAGAGATGAGGGATGAGAGATGAGAGATGAGACATGATAGATGAGAGATGAAAGATGAGAGATGAAAGATGAAAGATAAGAGATGAGATGATGAAAGATGAAAGATGAGATGATGAGAGATGAGAGATGAGAGATGAGAGATGAGAGATGAGAGGTGAGAGATGAGAGATGAGAGATGAGAGATGAGAGATGAGAGATGAGAGATGAGAGATGAGAAATGAGAAATGAGAAATGAGAGATGAGAGATGAGAGATGAGAGATGAGAGATGAGAGATTAGAGATGAAAGATAAGAGATGAGATGATGAAAGATGAGATGATGAGAGATGAGAGATGAGAGATGAGAAATGAAAGATGAGAGATGAAAGATAAGAGATGAGATGAGATGATGAGAGATGAGAGATGAGATGATGAGAGATGAGAGATGAGAGATGAGAAATGAAAGATGAGAGATGAAAGATAAGAGATGAGATGAGATGATGAGAGATGAGAGATGAGAAATGAAAGATGAGAAATGAGAGATAAGAGAAAAAACATGAGCGATGAGAGATGAAAGATAAAAGATGAGATGATGAGAGATGAGAGATGAAAGATAAGAGATGAGATGATGAAAGATGAAAGATGAAATGATGAGAGATGAGAGATGAGAGATGAGAGATGAAAGATAAGATATGAGATGATGAAAGATGAAAGATGAGATGATGAGAGATGAGAGATGAGAAATGAAAGATGAGAAATGAGAGATGAGAGATGAAAGATAAGAGATGAGATGATGAAAGATGAAAGATGAGATGATGAGAGATGAGAGATGAGAGATGAGAGATGAAAGATGAGAGATGAGAGATGAGAAATGAGAGATGAGAGATGAGAAATGAGAGATGAGAGATGAAAGATAAGAGATGAGATGATGAAAGATGAAAGATGAGATGATGAGAGATGAGAGATGAGAGATAAGGGATGAGATATGAGAGATGAAAGATAACAGGTGAGATGATGAAAGATGAGAGATGAGACATGGAGATGAGAGATGAAAGATAAGCGATGAGATGATAAAAGATGAAATATGAGATGATGAAAGATGAGAGGATGAGAGATGAGACATGAGAGATGAGAAATGAGAGATGAGAGATGAGAGATGAGAGCTGCGAGGTAAGAGATGAGGCATGAGAGATGAAAGATAATAGATGAGATGATGAGCGATGAAAGATGAAAGATGAAAGATGAAAGATGAAAGATGAGAGATGAGAGATGTGTGATGAGAGATTAGAGATGAGACATGACAGATGAGAGATGAAAGATATGATGATATGATGATAGATGAGAGATGATATGATGATAGATGAGAGATGAGATGACGAGAGGTGAGAGGATGAGAGATGAGATGACGAGAGATGAAAGGATGAGAGATGAGAGATGAGAGTTGAAAGATGAAAGATGAAAGATGAAAGATGATAGATGAAAGATGAAAGATGAAAGATGAAAGATGAAAGATAAGGAATAAGATGAGATGAGATGATGAGAGATGAGAGATGAAACATGAAAGGATGAGAGATGAGAGATGAGATATGGAACATGACAGATGAAAGATAAGAGATGAGATGATGATAGATGAGAGATGAGATGACGAGAGATGAGAGGATGGGAGACGAGAGATGAAAGATTAGAGATGAGAGAAGAGAAAAGAGAGATGAGAGATAAGACACAAAAGATGAGAGATGAGACATGACAGATGATAAATGAATGAGAAATGAGATGAGATGAGATGAGATAAAATGATGAGAGATGAGAAATGAAAGATGAGAGATGAGAGATGAGACATGAGAGATGAGACATGAGAGATGAGAGATGAAAGATAGGAGATGAGATGATGAAAGCTGAGAGGATGAGAGATGAGAGAAGAGAGAAGAGAGAAGAGGGATGAGAGATGAGAAATGAGAGATGAGAGATGAGAGATGAGAGATGAAACATGAGAGATGAGAGATGAAACATAACAGATGAGATGATGAGAGATGAGAGATGAGATGATGAGAAATAACAGATGAAATGATGAGAGAAGAGAGATGAGATTTTCGTAGGTTATGGGAAGAATTAGAATCAAAGAACGAAAGAACATAAGCCGTAAATATCATGAATTTTTCGGAAAAGATACAACGGCTCACCGGCAGGACTTAAACCTGCAATCTCCGCTTCAGAGATGAGATGATGATTTGAGGTTCAAAATATGAAAACTTCAAATTGAAGATTGAGTACATTTATGGAATGCAGTTTTTTTTTGACTCGTCTTCTGATAATAAATGTAAAAATCAGAATCATTAGCAGTCGGGCTTGTGATATAGCTCAGTTGGCAAGTCTGTTGTCTCCTGAGCCGATGTCCGCGAGTTCGAGCCCAAGAGTAAACATCGAACACAGTTGTACCGGATAAGTTTTTCAATAACGATCCGCCAACTGTAACGTTGATAAAGTCGCGAATGCCATAAAGATGGTAAAACGACTATAATCGAAACAAAAAAAAAAAAAAAAAAGAATCATTAGCAGTTTCAAATGAAGCAATAGTAATTCGCCCCAAAATCAATAACCTCAAGCAGCATGTACGAATTAGCAACAAAATTTCGAACCGGAAATTGCTACGCTGATAACCGTGTGCCGATAGTTGGAGGACCATATCGACGTACATATTTCCTCGGAAGGTTCAACTTTGTTGAAAGTTGGTATTTTTTTATGCTTCCAATTCTTCAGCACACGCATCGGCGTAAGCGTGTTCCCGATCCCGTTCCCTATTTTGCATCTATAGGAAAGAACGGAAAAAGGGTAACATAATTCATTTAATTGAGCACGAGCCCTCAACGTGGCAGTCACGCGACTCACCCTTTCAAATGGGGTGTGGATAGTGGTGGATTCGCATGAACTTTTAAGGAAAGGGAATCTTTCCACAACTCTGGATTGTTCATAAAAAAAGGAACCAGCTTGATTCCCGTTCCCGAGCTTTGTTTTATTTCTTAATGTGGTATTAATTTCGACCCAATTTTGTTGTTTTAGAATGGCATAATATTATTATGATAATTTTTCGTTTTTTTAACTTTTATGTATTTTGAATTCAAACATTTACGGAATGTGGCAATCTAGAGATGTAGGTCAAAGCAAAGGAATGTGTATTGGAAGGTCATGACATTGTGCTAGGGAAAATAAATGCAAATCAAATGATTCTCCAGATAAAATTCGGAACGAAACTCTGACTATTTTACCAAATGATGTTGATTCACCAATTTGGAGTGATTCATGCAATTTTGGATTCGAGAATAAAGGGACAAAACATCCATCAAATGATGGATTGCTCAACTTATCTAGGGGAGAGGTTTGCTTCTTGTGTACTAAGTCAAATCGTTCAATCTCGCATGCGACAAGTATGTTCAACATTCCATAATTGATGAATGCCGTTTTATCTTTTAAGTGATTAAAAAAAAGAAATAAAAATACAGAGTAGTACTTATAAATGTTGTTGTACGCTGTAGGGTTTTTGAATATTCTCACGAGTCTTTTCATTTTTGACAATACAATACAATACATACAATACAATTTCATACAATTTTTATGGGTTTTCCATTTTTGAAATTGTATTTATACAGTCCTCTTCAGTTTTCCTGCCTAAAACCGGTTCATTAAGTTAAAAACCTAAAAGAACTCCTAAAGATTCTTTGTGTGTTTCCCTACTCTCTCCGGGGAATCCGCCGACTCTCTGCCGGTTTCTTGTTTTGTTTGAAAAGATTTAGATTTTCTCCGGATCTTCAACCCACAACAACAACAACAGAAGCTGAAGAAGAAAAGAGGGAGCATTTCCACCACACAAACACTACCGTGTATGAGCGAATTTTTCCCTTCGCTTGTCGTCGGTCGGGCACTAAAAGGAGGGTGTCGGGATCAATGTTTGCATTTTCCGTGCCAATCGCTCAGGACCAAGGATTAACGATATTGTGCTCTTGGACGGACGATGTTTTTAGATTTCTTCTACCTTTTTGGGTGTTTACGTTAGGGGGGTGGTGGGTGGGTGCAGCTTTTCGGGTGTATGGGTGTGATTGTCGTCGATTCAGAAGAATCATATTGTGAAGTACTTACCTATGTTGTTTTTAATATAAGGGTGCCGCACATCGGACGATGAACTTTCGATTAATAAGGTTGTTAAAAAACACATTAAAAAAACAAGTAAAAAATATGAGTTAGGGTAAAAATAGACAAGCAAAATTTATAGTTTTTTTTTGTTTTAATTATGGTCATTTTACCATCCTTGTGAAAATCGCGAATTTATCAAAACGTCCATATATATTTCATGTTGTAGAAATGAGGCCATCAGAGCCAAAGGGGTATAAGTGCAAAAATTTTCGATTTTGAGCTAATAATGCCAAAGGATTCTTCATGTTTCAAAGTATATTTGATTATTTTTTCAGATTTTTGGAATTTTTTTTCAATATTTTTACGTTTCAATAAAAAAAAGTTTCGAAAAAGTATATGAAAAATGACCAAACACAACAACTTTAAAGCGTGTTTTCTCGAATTAAGCTTTTATGCACTTATACCCCTTTGGTAGTGAACCTACATGAAAGAGAAGCGACGTCTCAAACACAAAATTCCAATCGATACAAAAGAACTGTCAAAATCGATTCCAATCGATCCGAGCATTTGTCGCAGAGCTTTAACCTTTCTTATTGAAAACTCAACCAAGGAAGGTATTGTGATTGTTTTTATAGTTCAAACAGATAATTTAAAAGCTGGTCATATGAATTTATGATTAGTTGCAATTTTTTCCAATGCTTTGGTGAATCATGTTCCTAGTTAGAAAACTAACTGATTGTAAACGAAATTGAAGTCATTCATACCGTTTATCGCGATCCTTTGGGCATCGAGTTCAATGTTGTTTTGTTGGATTGAAGGAACGTTCACTTTAGAGCTTGAACATTGAGCCAGAAAACAGTGCTGAGGATTTTTTTGTCCAAGATTTGACGATGATGCCACATATTTTATTTTAAGGCGGATCAGATGTCGCTTCTCTTATATGAAGGTTCACTACCCTTTGGCTCCAAAAGCATCAAATGGCGTCTGAAATTACTCACTAAATCTAGTTAATGTCATTAGAATGTTCATTTGTAATTTGTGCCAAGTGAACATTTAAATTTATTTTATTTTATTTAGATTTAAGTTTCACTAGAACGGCCTCAAAAACATCCAAAATAAAACTTACAAAAATGACAAGAATCTCAAAAATTAAAAAAACTGACAATCATGACAAAAATTACTTAAATGAAAAAAAAATTCAGTCTCTAAAATGTCAAAAACGACAGAACAAAACTGACAAATTTAAGTATGAAAAATTTACAATATGACAAAAATTATTCAAAATTTAAAAAAAATCTCTTTCGTGATGTTTTTGCCTTGTTTTGTTTTTTAACTTGTCATTTTTCCAATTTGACAAATATGACATTAGACAAAATAAAACAGTTAAAAAGGTAGGCTGAAGGCTAAAATGACACAAATGACAAGAACAAAAAAAAATCACAAAATTTTACGTCAATTATCATCTTGGCACATAATCTTATTTGGCACAATTTTTCATACGTGTCTCTTGATTAAATTAAATTCATATGATTTTTTTCCGATTTTGTCATTTTTCTATTGTAGTTTATTTTGTCTTTTTTAATTTGTGTAATACTTAGAAACTCATCGCGCTGGAAGAAGCTTGAAAAATAATTGCCTATATTTCAAAGTTTTTTTTTTAATTTTGCCGATCAAAATTTAAATAACAAATCAATCGTTCTTCTTGGGAACCTTATTTTCTATAAATGCTTGAAAAGAGAGCTTTAAAAGTAAACATTTCTTTATATATATATATTCAAAAATGTGTGAGTTCACGGAGATAAAATGTTGCCTGTTTCTACAGATTCTTTTGAACGTGGAAGGCTAGAGGTTGGTAACTTTATAGTAACTTTTTCATTTTTTTAGACTGATCAATCACAAGTAACTTTCTTTTTTAAATTATTCATAAAAGTCACATTTTTGAACATTTGCTTTACTACTGAGCTAATTTTAAAATAAAATAATAATTGCTAAACACGAAGTACCCCTACGCAAAGTCGATGCTGTGAACTTCGCAAAGCAACAAGAATTATGAAAACAATAGTTACTAAACTTAAGTGCATACGTAAAAAAATATATCTCTCCACCTTTTTGGAGGTTGGCTCATGAATTTTTTACAGTATTCTGAGGAACTCCTGAAATGTTTCCAAAACAAATGTAGGCGCTTTTGTCAAAGTTTTCTAGGCATTCTAAAATCTCTTCTTTTAAATTTCTTTTTTTCTAAATTTTCTGTTTGAGTTTTTATTTTATTTTTATTTTCAATTTAAGTATTTTTTTTCATTTAACACATCTTCTTCTGTATTTTTTGCTATGAATTTATTGGACATGCGATTTTATTTTAGAAATTGGCACGTTAAGTCTTATTTAAATATTTTTATGAAATGTTTTACCACTTAAAACTTTCTACTTTTTCTAGTAAACCTTTTGAATGATTGACACGTGATTCATTTACATTCATTAAATTTATGATCAATCTCTTTAGAAATGTTTCATTATTATGAGTAAATGTTCTTTGAGTTAGTTTTGAATATACAAATTATATTCTATCTAGAACATTATTCTAAATTTCTCCGCCTGTATTGTGTGATTACCTTGAATCTTTCGTTAACATTTTACTTAGCTTCCGTAAGGTTTTTGTCGATCTTCTGTCAACATATTGTTGTATGTCTACTTTCAATTTTTTATCAATGTGTTGTCACTTTTTTATGAGGATCTCCCAAATTTCACGTCATGACTCTTAATTTTTCTTATAGTAAATTTTTCTCAATATTCATTTCTAGAATTTTCAATTTAATTTTGAATTAAATCTGATATGGGTTTAGGATGAACTTCCCTAGTTCTCATCGAGCTCAGTTGTCCTAAACCTTCAGGTACGATCTTTTATCATTCCCATTGGAGTTTCAGAGCTTTAGGAGTCTGTGGGCGCTGTTCCCAAATTATTAAAACTCATTAAACCTGTTTCTCTTTGTCCAACTTATTTGTCTTTCTATTTGTGGGACCAAAAGCATTTTAATAAACTTTTTCAACAAGGAAAATTGTATTTAAATCGTTCTATAAGATTTTTTGAAATCACTTTTGATTGAATTAGTTTTCGACTTGATCTGGTCACTATTCTTACCCTAATTTCACTTAAAAGTAACTTATTTGCCCTACTTGTTTGTCTCATGCTGGCTTCTAGTCTTGATTTAATCAGAATAAGATTAAATGAAATGAAATATGCATTAGACTGAGTCGATTTGGGGTCAATTTTTTAATTTCTCAAACCCTGGGGCCTAAAAAGCTTCGTTTTGGTCCAAAACTCATTCATGATTTTTTGCAGAGTTTTTAAGTAACGATAACATGAGTAAATTTGAACCTTTTGGTTTGTATGGAAAAATTGAATATTTTGTACTGAAAAATCAACATCATTTTTGTTTCTTCTGTGGAACCGAGCCAGCTCATGCTTTTTGTGTGATTTCAAGGAAGTTGATGATTCCTCGGTCTAATCGACTCAGTCTAATATACATTCTAGAATACGATAATCGCTATGAACTGCTCTGAACCGATCAATAAAAAAAACCTGAATTTGTCCTTCTGTCAGAAAAAAATGACAGCTGAGAATTTTTGCATCGTCGACTGAACCTGACATAATAGCTGATTCATCTTACATATTGATGTTGACTGAGGTGATGCCCAATCTTACATTAATGACAAGGAAAAATGTTTTTAACTATATAGATTTCTATAGAATCAACCTTGATGGAATAGCTAAATCTACCTTGCATATGGCCATTTCAGCCATGGACAAATCTAACAAATCTAGTATTATCAAATTATTCTTACATAATAAATAGCTGATTCGTTTGAAGATTATTAGACAATATGAAAAGCCCTATCAATTATTTTTACTATCCAAAAGACCAATGTTGAATGGTTTTATAAAAAATAATTAAACAATCGATGCTGGTGCATAAAAGATAATAAAAATGTGTATAGTAAGCCAAATTAAGAACTGAAAGAAATTTTTTATTTGAACTACATTTTTATTTTTCAAACATGTGCGTCGTTTGCTAATTTGATGTATGTAGCATAATTCCAGAAGCAAACGCCCAGCAGATTTCATGAACAATTCTTCCAATCCGTCCATCGTCTTCGAAGAATGTTAGCCTTATGTAACGCGACGGTCGTAAAAATCTAAAATACTCCTCTTCAAGTGGCGGACTCACAAACGATTTGTAATACTTTGTTTATACAGGAAATTTCGCTAAATTTTTGCAACTCTCAATGACAGGTAACGAGGGTTTTTTTTTCCAGAATGAATTTAAAAACAACAGGGCCCTTTTTCTGCGCCGCGCGTGAGGTGACGATAGTCATTTTATTTTTATAGATTTAAGGGCAAGCTTTTGGACATTAGCTAAAACTCATTTATTTTTTATTTGAAAAATTTGGCAAAACTATAGAATATTAAAAAGACACGTATTGGAAATGAACATTTCAAAATCAGTAGCTAATTTTTTCGAAGACTTCGAGTAATTTACACTTTTGACAAGAAAGTTACAGAAGTTTTCTCTTTGTTTATTTTTCCCCGTTTTCTTGTTCGGAGTTCAAACGTAATTTAAAGGTCGACAAAAAGGTAGTTTTAGTTCCTTTTTTCCATTAGTAAGAAAAGTGTCGTGTCCTGTAATACGTCGTGTGTTATTTGTGTAGTTTAAAGTTCTTACGTTGGCACAACCCACTCAAATGAGTGTTAAAGAAAATTCCTCCAAAAGGAATATTACATATGTATTTTCTAAAGCAGGGATAAGCAACTCGCGACCCTCGAGACATGTTTGTGCGTCTCGCGAAACTTTTCTTCTATTGAATTTATTTTACGATTTTTTCCTACGTTAGATTGTTAATCATCATAAAATACTGATCAATACCAAATCGAAGAAAATATATGCCAGTAACTTGATTAAATATTTGAAGTGCATCCAGATTGTTTACTTTTTCTAACATTTTAAGATTAAAAAAAATCTTTTAAAGGCATAGATTACGCTTGCCAGATTGCCCGGTGTTATTCGGACGTGCCCAGTTATGTGATACAACCTTTGGAAAATCTACAATCTTCGGATTTCACTGGAAAAAGGTTCGGATTCTGCCCAGATTTTTTGAAATATTTGCAAAAGCAAACAATAATCTCAAATTAATTCATTATAATTTCTTATTTTAGCGTCAAAATCGCCATTTTCTTAGAGTTTTTTTTAACAGAAAAATCATTAGCGGTTTTTGGGACGCCTAAAATATGATTCAAAATCTGTTAATGTGTTTCGATGAAAAAAAAAATGTGATTTAGGTGTTTTTTTATTGATTTTTGCTGAATAATTCATTGGTTTTGATCGAAAATCCCGGATATTACCCGGTTTTTGGGTTGAAAATTTTGAAATTAAATGCCTCAATTCAACAGCTTCTCAGACAAAATAGCCTGGATTTGCTCGGCCCCTATATGTGCTGGAAAAAATTTGGCCACCTTAGCATAGATGCAGTATTATAAGTAGGAAAAACGAAATATTCTAGTTTCTTTCTGTACAGATTCCATTTTTTTCTTATTATTAAACTTTCACTTTAAAAGCGAAATCCATTAAAATCGGGTCAAGAGAACAAACAAAAAATTGGCTACAGTCTTTCTAAGTCCGTTCGTTCGTTCAATAATTTTTCTCTTCAAGTAAAAATAAAGTTGTATGATGTATATTCTCATCGGTTTTTATTAAGTTTAGTTATTTCATCAAATTCGGAAATAATCTTGTTCTGGTAGCACTCAAATACTGCACGTTTGTAGAAAAAAAACGTGGTTTCAAGGACTATATATAAAATGTTAAACTGTTCACAGAAAAAAGGATTAAACTTTTTAATTGAAGTGATGACGAATAATTCGAACAAAAAAGTATAAAAAATCGGTACAAACCTCTTAACCCTCATCCTTAGGGTGTCATTTTGACACCATTGCAAGTTTGAAGGTTTGTAACTTTTTTCAGAAGCTTCAAAATACAAAAATTTCTTCGGGGACCCTAAATGAATTCAAAAGTTCTTCAATATTGCATCTTTACTTTTTTTATGGACGAACCCTGGAAGCCTGGACAAAAAAACTCCCTTTTGTACCCAGATTATCAGTGCTTTTACTTTGTTTGGACCAATCAAGAGTATATTCATTGAAAAGCAGATTTAATCTACATTCTAGTGAGGTGCTACAATTCACGCTGTGAGATTTCACAAAAATATGAAAATTATAAACGTAAAATCATTCCTGAATTTCTAGAACTACAAGTACCGCGTCCAGCAAAACTTGTTTGTTTGCTCTCCGAGTAGGTACGGTGGGTGGTAATTTGAGCAGAGAGCGAAGCCGACAGACGAAATCTAGAGTTTGTTTTGATTAGGTCGTATGAGCCAATGTAAACAAAATAGAGTTTTTAACGGCAAACGATTGATTATCGTGAGCTTCATATACAAAAAAAAACACACATTATTATACATAGTGAATAAAGCATTTTAAAAAGTTTTGAAATTTCGACGTATAAATTATTTTTCATAGAAATTCACTCATTAGTTCATGCAACCTTTTTCGAAATACGTCCTAAAAATTTTTCGAGTGCATTTGGCTCATACAACGTTTTGATTTGCCGAGGAGCAAAAGGTCGCTAGTGACAGCTTGTTGTTTTGGTTTTTACGACGTTGTGCAGCAAACGAAACTCCTTGCGATTTAAAAAAAAATGAAAGTTTTTCATTTCAAACTTAAAATGGATGGATTCAAATTGTTGTTGGGTAAGTTGTTGAAAATTAAATGATGTTTTTAGATGTAATTAAACATCAAACTTTCCCATACAGATGCAGCCCAAGCACTCCTTGAGCGACCAGCTGAGTCACTGGCAGATGCGAGGAATGTCCAGTCCGCTGAAAGCATTCCTGAAAGACCGCTTCAAGCCCCGGTTCCAGAAGCTGTGAATCGTACACTTGGGCCGAATAGATCATTGCTCCGTTCTAGCACAGGAGATTTACCAGGAACATCATTTGATAACTTGTCTAGAAGTTGGCAGTTACCTCACTTGATGAATGCAACAAGTGCTTTGATGCCGATAAACACAGGGCGTCAGCATCGGTGTTACGCAAGACTGTTTTCTGGAATGCCCGTTCTGAGTGTTTCACACGACGAAAACAGCGGTTGTGTGAAAGTTTTAGGCCTGAAACCTTCGCCCCCGAACAGACAGCCCCTGACGGAGAGATCGGTCGAAAATAAGGACGGTCAGTATTTTTCTTTTAATTTATAGTGTGTTCAAGATCTCACTCTTAGTATTCTGTTTCAGCCAATAAAACTCAAAACTTATCTACGCAGCCATCGTTCAACCGCAGGCGTCGACGCCGAAAAGAAAGCTGGAGCAAGTCATGAATCAAAATTTTTCGATTTATTCAGCTAGCTCTTCGGAGATTCCACTTGATCCGACTAGCGTCTCTGGACCTTCGCCAAAAACGGATTCAAATAAAAGTATTATTTTGCCATCATTGCTTACAACTGGCGCAGGATTGTACGATTCCGATTTGTCCTGGCGCCCCTCAGATGATGAAAATGACGGTACTTCTACCGAGGAAGACACCAACCTGATCGATGATCGCAGTCTTCAAGAATATTTTCTGAATTTCAATGAGGTCCTATTACGAAAAGCAGGCGAAAAATCCTCAGATGAAGATATCGGTAAAACTTTTACAGAAGTATTCTTTTATCTCAATATTAATTTTTTTTCCTTACTTTTTTATAGATGATGTTTTCGTGGATGAAAATATCACAATGGTTCCGGAGTCGATCCACTGTTCGTTTCAAATGATGCGGGACTAAATTTCAAGTTGTAAGGTACGTTTGCTGAAGGAGAGTGTAATGAAACTCTACCCGAACGAAATCGTATTGGCAACCGACGCATCATCAATCGGATTCTTCGGGAAAAAGGATTGAAGTACACGAGAACAAACGGAACGGTGTGCCCAGCTAGGAAAATAGGTCCACCTTGCGAATTCAGGCGCCAATGTCATCTGAAATATCCTGACAGCATAAAAGAAATTTTTTTAAAACATCTGCTAAGCCTTAAACGATTAGGCCAAAACCAGTTCCTATCGGCTCACATGAAAGTTTTTGGATCGAGGCGAACTCGGGTAAGCTGATTTTTTTTTGTAGAACTGCTCTTTTGTGTCATCCAGACTTAAATGTTAATATTAATATGATGTTTTTATTTGCTCGAATTTCGACGACGACGAATTTCATTTTAATCGAGACTCATTCATAATTTTAACTCTTGAATGCATATAGTGTTGTTTTAAAACAACACTAATTAAAATCCAAATATCTCGGAAATTTGTGATTATTTTGAGTTATTTTTTCACAAAAAAATGACCTTTTCGGCAAAAACTTTATTCAATTGGTCGTAAGTACGAGTTCACTGTTATGAACTAAACTATACTCGATTAGAATACACTACCCTATTCTTAATCTATTATTGTATAAATTGGCCCATTTTGAGATTATTCTGGACAACATTCACAAAATAACAATTTGAAACATAATTCGAAATTACAAATGCGATTCAATTTTCATAACTTTTTTACTGGTTCTTACGACGTTTCGAAAATAACTACGGATTCTGCTATTAAGGACATGTAAATTAAACTTTTATGTCCATTCAAATGATACCTCTAATTATTTTGAATGAAAAAACGGAGTTCTAGATAAGTTTGTTTAATTTAATGGATAGGATTCAAAGATTTACATTATGACGTTTGCGCCAAATAAGTCAACCGATATGTCGTAAGTACATGTTCACTGGTATATAGCATTTTTTTACTCGTTTCGGATATAACAGCTTATAGTTAATGCATTTTTGAAGCAACTATCATAGTTTTAGATCATTCGGAGCAATATTCTTTAAAAGGGAATTAAAAAGGTAATCCAAAAATTAAACACTGATTTTCTCAAAACACGTTCAATGGCTCATACGACTTAATCAAAACAAACTCTAGAAATAACGATGCGTGTCGTGCATTTCTTCGTCTGTCGGCTTCGCTCTCTGCTCAAATCACCACCCACCGTACCTACTCGGAGAGCAAACAAACACGTTTTGCTGGACGCGGTGCTTGTAGTTCTAGAAATTCAGGAATGATTTTACGTTTATAATTTTCATATTTTTGTGAAATCTCACAGCGTGAATTGTAGCACCTCACTAGAATGTAGATTAAATCTGCTTTCCAATGAATATACTCTTGATTGGTCCAAACAAAGTAAAAGCACTGATAATCTGGGTACAACCTGACAGTGGACCACAAAAACAGATGAAATTTCAATTTGTAAAAAAATCGCGCAAAGTAGTGAACTTTGAAAAATTCCAGTTAATTCAATTTTTGTTGCATCAAAAATCTAAAGACAGCAAAATGTTGGAATTTTAATACATTTAGTAGTCATATTTTTTTTCAAAACTCTACCATCGCTCAACCAGTATTTACTAGCCATCGAATGAAAAGTAGGTTTTTTAGACCACTTATTCAAACTTTTTGTGACCATTTCATTAAAAAAAATTTAAAAAAATATTTCTTGTTTCCATAATGTAGGAATTAACTTCAGCTTTCATATGCATAAGGCAAATATTTTTTTGGACGTGTAACATATGAACTACAGCAGTTTTCGTGAGGCATGTTTTTTCGGATTTTTTTTCTTTCATGCTGAATAACGAGAAAACTAGTAACTTTAGCTGTATATAATGTTCTAAACATATTTTACTGACATTACAAGGTTTCTATTGATATAAGTTATGTTTAAATCGGTTGAACACGCCAAAAATTATAACGATTTGAGCTTGTGGTGTCAAATTGACACTCCTAGTGCCGATTAGGGTAATGAAATCTAATGCGGATGAGGGTTAAGCGGAATATTGATAGACCTTGAAAAATTTTCGTTTAGGATGTTTCAGTTCGTAAGAATGAAAAGTCGCGAAAATCTATTAAAAAATAAGTTATTTAAAAATGATCGAGGTTTAGTGATGTACCTACCTATTCGATTTCGGCTGGAATTATCCACCTTGCATAAAAAAACTGTTCAAATTTCAGATTTTTTTGAACGTCTGTATTAGATTTTCATTGAAAATTAGATGTTTTCAAAATACAACGTAAAGCTCTGCTTACAATTAATTAATATTATTTTAAATGCGGCCCGCCGAAAAAAAATCAAATGAAAATTTTCCAGGTTAGGTTTATGTTTTCGACCGGGAATGATATATAGTAATTTAAATTTGGCTTTTTGCATGGTCTTGGATGTAGATCAAACAATGCTGGTTTTTATAATACCCGACGTTTCGACCAGTTTTGTTGGTATTTTCAAGGGAATTTTCTGTCTATTGTTTTTTTTCGACTAAACGAAAAACGTAATCTTAGCAGTAAAGAAGTTCTCCTGCATTTTGCGGGCTAAGAATATCAAAACCTTGGTATTGAATTTCAAAATTTTCAACCCAAAATCTGGAAAAAAAATAATGTGAACGGAACTCGAAACAAAAATTAAGAAGAATATGAGGCAAAACACCTCAAATTTGATTTTTTATTATCAAAACATGTCAGTCATGATTTTCTGTACAGAACAAAACAAAAATAGAGAAAAACATCTCCTCATTTTTATTACAGACAAACGTCTTGCACAATAATAATGTTTTTTATTACGTTAACTTTCCGAGTAATACTTTCTGCACTAAAATAGCAGCTAATTTCGCCAAAGCAGGCTCACAGTGCCAAGAGAGAACAGAGAAGCTTTATAATAAACATTTCAGAATTTACCCGGATAGTCAGTATCCGGGTTTATACCAGGTATTATAACTTTTCACTTTTCGATCATTATTGTTGAAATTTCCGTTGGTTTACAATTTATAGTAAATCCTTCCCTCTCTATTTTTGAAAATAAAATCTTAAAAAAACTGTAATTGCCTAAATTAAACCAATCGACAGTACAGAGTTTCTTTATTGAATTTCCATCCCAATTTTGGTCTTAGACTTCAAATTCGTATTGAAAAATTGTCAACTGATTTAACCAAAATTTGATCATCTACTGAAGTTAATATCCTGAAGTTAGTATATCATTTTCCAAATGATCATTCTCAAATTATCATAAAAAAGATCTCGTAGTAATGTTGCAGATGTCATTAAGCGGTCCTCTTAATATTAATATTTCCATGTTTTTAATCTTATCTTTATCCAGATTCCATTCATTGAGATTTTCAAGTCTTGTGTTGTTTCTTCAGTTACTGAAGTTTGTTTCATGGTTTTTCTGAATTTTGAGAACTCAGGATCTTTGTTTAAAATACTAAACTCTTTTGGATTCCTTATCTGAATTTTTTCAATGATAACTGATTCTGGGTTTTAAACATAAATTCTCTATTCTGAGTTTTTTTTTCAATCGATCATTTTTGTACTTATACCCCTTTGACTTTGAGGGCATCGAATGAAACTTTTGTCACATTTAAAATAACAATTTGATAACAATTTCCTTTTATCTGATGAGAATCATAATCATAAATATTTCATGAAAACGTTCTTTTTGTGTTTCAAAGATATAAACTTGATACTTGTTCACATTTGGTGCGATTTCTGCTTTGGCTCTAATTGTAACTTTGAATCTCTTTTTTTTATTTATTTCATATTATGTTTCTCAAAACTTTATTTGAAATGTAAGACACTGAATTGTAGTTCTGGTTATATCCTGATTTTTAGTCTTGAATTCTTAAACTCCTTTATCTGTATCTCTATGGAATTTGAATTTAATTATTTTGGTTATTTTTTTTTTAAATTTTGTATTCAATGTTTCAAATCTTTATGATACTTCCCAATTGTCGAAATATTTCTTAATGAATCACAAACCAGACGATCTTCATAATTCATGAAATCATTTAAAATATCTATCCGGTCATTTTGCTAAATCAGAGCATTTCAGTTGGTATTAAAAAAATTGAAAATAAAATTTAGCATTTAGCAATTAAATTCTTCCGCAATGTTTGCACGTGATTAATTATTCAGTTTTTTACACATTTAAAATGTTTTGTATTCTCTGGGATAGTATATGAAAAAATCGAATCATAGGGGCCCCCCGAAAAAAATTACATACTCGAAAAATGCACCATTTCCTTCAGGATCCTAATAACAATTTTTATTCCAAATTTGATACCTAAATCTTTATAACTTCACTTTGTACACCAATCAAACTTTTCTTTGGTTCAAATATTATCATCCGAAACCCACTGTCCTTTTTTGATTTCACCCACTTTGAAACCGTGCGCCCGTTGCTGTTTCAGTATTGGTGCGAGGAAAATTTCCCACCGCTCTCGCTGCTCTCTGTATTTGTTCCATCAGCTTCCGAGAGCCTTTTCCATACATTTTCCACCCATTCTCCCCTCTTCTGATAATGCTCCTGTAGTAGGGAAAAACGCCGAGGAGCCGCCCTAGGTTTTTTTTCGGCTTTTTTTTCGCTCCTGCGATTATCGAGGAAAAGCGTAAACGAGGATAGTTTTTCGCAGCCAGCGGCCAGGAAAAATCAGTTTTGTTGTTGTACTCGCGCGAACTCGTCAACTCGTCCATCGTTTCGGCAAATCCTAGTCCTTCTACGGTCTCTCGGTGTGTCTTTTCTGTCTGTCGGTAGCCTTTCTGGTTGTCTGGCTTAAGGATAGGCGTTTTCCGGGCAAGTTTTTCCCGTAGGATAAATTGCGATTTTATCGATAGTTTGCCGTAGGTTTTCCCTTAGAAGGTGAGTTTAGTGTTTCTCCCGGTAAAAGGTTCGTGGTTAAAGTTTGCGGCTCCTTATTTTAAGGGAATTTTCGCTTCCCAAAAGCCACTCGCTGAAAAAAAGGCAAATCCTCATAAGTGTGTTCCGACATTGCTGAATCTGTCCGGGGTAATAGAAATTTGATACCATCGGGTCCATTTTTTGGGTGCTGCTCTTTTGTTTTCCGGTGTGAAAAGTGAAGTTTTGTGGCTGTAAAAGTTTAGACGCCATTCTAAGGATTCAGTGTGTGTTACCGGAACGGGAAGAATCCTTTCCTCGTCGAGTTTTTGCAAGCGTTAAAAGTCGTAATTGTGAATGAAAAAAGCTGAATGCCGACGACGCAAATCTTTTAAGGGTGGCTGCAACGAGCAGAAAAGAGTGTGAAAATTTATCTTCCATAGTGAGTGTATCTGGAAATATTGTGATTTCGATTATTAAAAAAACGGTGTTCAGATTGGATTATTCTTTGGATTAGCTGCCGATAAATTCTAGCAACAGTACCGCAAAGGTTTGATATTACTATATTTATCATTAATCAATCACTTTCAAAGTAAAGCTTCGAGATTGATTTCCCCAACAGCTTTTATCGAATTGCGTTTTCTGCCTTTTTCCCGTTCCATTTTTCTGCTGGATTATCACTGTCGTTGTTCGCTCGTTTAACACAAACGAATCTGTCAGTAAATGGGAAGCTGGAAGTTGAAAGCTTTTTTTTAACATTTTTTAGTTCGCATAAATATTAATTTTTTCTATAGAAGTTCTTACATGTTTGAGAACAAAAAGGGAACAATTGCAAATTTTCAATTAGATGGAGTACTTTTTGATCAAACACTGTGTCATAAATAAAAGTAGCTTTTATTTAATTTTCAAACTTGATCTCAAATTGTTAGTTTATGGACTAACAATTCTTCCAATTCATTCTTCGAATAACTAGCGTCTAGCAGCTTTGGCGTAGTGGTTAGAATTCAAGTCATCTACGCCAAAGTTCATGGGATCGAATTTCGTAATGGCGTACATAGTACACTTTCTGTGGTCCGGTGGTTGAGTAGCATTAGACTGAGTCGATTTGGGGTCATTTTTGAATTTTTCAAACCCTGGGGTCTTGCAATTTTTGTTTTGGTTCAAAACTCATCCATGATTTTTTGGAGATGTTTTCAGTAACGTTTACATGAGAAATTTTGAACTTTTATGTTTGTATGAAAAAATTGAATATTTCGTTCTTAACAATCTACATCGTTTTGTTTGTTCTGAGGAACCAAGCCTGGTATTCTTGGATTCTGTGCCAATTTATAAAATCTTAAAAGGAATTTTTCTACTGAACAACTTTGTTCAAGACCGTAACTTCGTATCTTATTAGGCAAAAAAGTTGTTAGTTGTTCAATAGTATATCTTTTGGCATTGACAGTCAATTAATTCAACTGACATCACTGCTTGTGCCTAGCGAGATATTGCATAACTATTTTCCAAGCAATACTTCGATAGACACCAGCAGTGATGTCAGTTGAATTGATTAATTTTCAATGCCAAAAGATATAATCATATTCAAAAGCTAATGACTTTTTTTTACCTAATAAGATACGAAGTTACAGTCTTCGACAAAGTTGTTCAGTAGAAAAATTCATTTTAAGATTTTATAAATAGGCATAAAATCCAATAAATACAAGGCTTGGTTCCACAGAACAAACTAAATGATGTAGATTTTTCAGAACAAAATATTCAATTTTTCCATGCAAACATAAAAGTTCAAATTTACTCATGTAAACATCCAAAAAACTATGGCTAAGTTTTTAATTAAAACGAAACTTCAAGACTCCAGAGTTTGAGAAATTCAAAAATGACCCCAAATCGACTCAGGCTATTGTAGCATTTGTAAGATGCTAGCCATCATCACAACTTCGAAAGATGTACGTTTAGAGTTAAGGAAAGAAGATTTCTTCACATAAATTTGAAGTTTCACTGAGTTCTTATGAGTGTGTGTTCGTTTTTTTTACTGAATTACCAAAATCCAGATCCACCACGTCAGGAGTCAACCGTTCATATTTTAAGATTTTGGTTCAAAATCGACTTTCTAAGTTCTAGCCGTTTTTGACTGCAGCAAATACCGAAATATGTTAAACACGACTCAAAATACGATTGAAATGCTTACAAGACATCTTTAAGGTGGTTCATATATTCGTTAGGGTGGTTCATATATGTTTCATTAGAATATTTTTAAAAAGTGGAAAAATTGCCTATAAGATTCAAATAACAAAAATTTAGTGAGTAACTAATATTATCTAATTGACCAGAATGATCAATATGACGGAAGTGTCCTGTTTATGTTGGAAAGTAACAAAAATGCGAAAATAAATTTTAAACATGAAAAACTTCAAATTGAATTTTTGTCTATTTTGTCACTTTTACCAGAGTTTTTTTCATTTTTGAATTTTTTTTTCATACTCAGAATTCCAAAATCAAGAATGCTAAACTTTTGCGTAGTTAATTTAGAAATGGGACAGTTGTAAATGCCTGTGTCATAATAACCATTCAATTGATCGAAGTACTTTCGAAGAAGGAAATGAAGGTAATCTTATGTAAATTCACGAAAAAAAGAAAAAAAAACGTTTTTAAAAGAAATATTTCTACTTTACTCTTGGTAGCTCCCATTAGTATACGCACACTTTTTTCAGGCATTATAGTACATATTGGGCAATTTTTTCCACCAATACTTTTTCCAATAAACTTTTTTTCTTCAATTTTAACTCTTTTATTTTCCATTTTTTTCGCTATTAAAAAGAAATGAAGGCAATTTACATGAATGAATGAATGAGGACAATTTACAGAAGGCTCAGATAAAAGTAAAATCGGTTATCTGAGACCGTAGAACAAGGAGTATACAATCAAGAGTACTCTTTTTAGGCTTTCAAACACAAGCGTTTTCAAGAGTTTTGTCACGAAGCTCTGGCTTTTGGTTCTGGGCAACGGTTTGTTTTTTCTCTTTCATCCTTGGGCGATGGAATCGAAAAGCTATTCTTTATCTACTTTAGAAAACCCCGTAAGATCTGTCAAAAGTTGGGTGAAATTTTAGCTGCATCCCACATGCACTAATGGAAAACCATCACCAAAATTCGACAGCGCTTCCTTTGCCTATTATATTTCAGAAACGCGTAAATTTTATATTCCAAAAAAGCAGGATGGTATAGGCTTGCCAGATACTTTCAGAAAAACAGCGGGACATTTCACGACAAAAAAGCGGGACACAGCCGTCAAAAGTGGGACATTTAAGAAACTCTTAAAAAAAGCTAAATTGTCTTGCCAAACTTATACGTATACCATCGAACGCGGATTGATTTTCCTCAGTTTTTCTTATATGACTACTATTTACACGGTTTTTTTTCCATAAACGTTTATTTTCCACGGTTCTCGCAAGTTAACACGCTATTTGAAAGAAATATTTCAAGTCTTACTTGTCAACGGTGGATTTAATATCGTATGAAAAAAATTTGTGCAATAGCGAATATATTTCAAATTTGGTTTAATAATTTGAAAACTCAAAAAAACTTTCATCATTGTATACGTTGGAAAACTGAGTCGAGAAAAAAGTGTTGTATAAAAGGCAATTCAACTAAGATTCAGTAGTAAAATCCATAGAAGGTTCCTAAAGCACAAGGCAACAAAAGTCACATTTTTTCGAAGTGCACGGATTTACGAACTTATTTTGAATAATTTGGAGGCGCTGTTTCCAAATATGCAATAAGTTTTTTACCTATCCGTTCTTGTTTTCGAGATAACTTTTAAAAATTCATCATATTAATGTGGGCATTTTTTGACAAAAAATATAGAATAAAAAATAAAGGTTGTAGTAGTTTTGACTTCTAATAAAAAAGTTATAAAAGTTTCTTTTTGGCTATTTTTTCCAATTCTGCAAAATATAGAAATTGTGACGAAATTTTAAAGAAACTTCAACCCAATGGAATCTATTTATGATATTTTTGAAGCATATTTCAAAACGTTTTGCAGTCTTCAACAAAGTTGTTAAATGAGTTAAAATCCTCTATATCAGACTTTCTTGAATGATGTCAGAAGTGTAATCTTATCTATTCAAATTTCTCAAAATTATTTTATTTTATTTTTTTTTCAAAGCTTTGTATCTCTGAAACTGAAATATCTAGGCAAGATCTGAATCCTTCATTGAATGAAGAATAATAAATAAATTCAAAATCTGTTTTCAGTTTGATTAGAGAAATCACTGTATATTAATTTGTTGATTTTATTATTTATTTTATTTATTTATTTTCGTAGTATTCCGTCTCATTTGACGAACATAATTCCTGAAATTCACTCGATGCATGGCAACCATTTTCTAATTTCTCGGACATTTGTTGATTTTGTGTTGATTAAATCTTGTTTTGAGTTTTATGCTTACATGTTTTAAGTTTTCACCTCCGTAAACCGGTTAATTTTAAATTTTCACACACCATAACACCTAAACTAGAGCTGATTCAGAAACTGTAATGAATAATTTAAATTCAGGAACGCTTGTTCCTCCACAACATTTCGCCGAGTCAGTTGGCGAAAATGGAGGAAGTAATCATTGGAGTGGTTTGAAATGCGATTCGAAAGCATGGAGAGAAAAGCAGCTTCGTGAAAAAAAACCTGGGTAAATCGGGTCCGGTGGACAAAACTTTGGACCGAAAAGTCATGCGTGCTTACGCCAGAAAGAATTCTGCCCCGGTTCGGGATGTGTCCAAAAAGTAAAATCTCCTCTCATCACCGTCCATCGTGCATCGTGGTAAGATTGGGTCTTAAGACATTTAAAAAGCAGAAGAAGCCGAAGTGGAGTCAAAAACAAGCTGTTTCTGTTAATACAAGAGCTCGTAAATCATATCATCTGCTACTGTTTTCGCTACTCAAAGGGCAAGACAGCTTGATACTAATCCAACAAAGTCCAGATCGTACCTACGGAGTTAAATCTGAGAAATTCTTTTCAAACGAGACCGATTGATATTTTCAGTGCCCTTTTTTGTTTCATTTGGAAGCTGTTTTCTTTGTATATTTTTCCATTTATCGTGTCAAACGTTTAATAAACACTGAGTGATTTGCAGTTTCCATAGATCGTTATCCTCGTAAAGTACTAGAAATCAAATTTTTCAATTTTTTTTCTTGTTTATCTTGTGAAGATACAGACGAGACATGGTGAAGGCTTTTGGGTCCAGAGAAGGTTTCTGTAAAGGTTTAAGACTCCTCTCCTTCCAGTAAGGGAAGGAAGGAGGAGATCTCTTACATAATTTTTAGCATAGTTCGAGAACTGATCGCGCATATAGAACCAATTTTGACATGTAAGGATATATATGGGTATGAGAAATGTTTCTAGAAATTGTTGAGAGGCCTCCTTCTATTTAAGCTGAAAGATGGCAAAGAAAAAGGAAGGATTTCATAGATTTTTTTTTTGGGTTCACTCAAGTAGGGTGATCAAGAGAATGAAATTAAATTTGGGTTAGGAATGTATACAATATGTTTTTGATTTCCCGAGAAATCATAAAGCAAATAAAATGGGGAGATATTTAAGTACGTGAAATGTTTCTATGATTATTTGAGACTTCTCGATCCTTCCAGCGGAGAGATAGGAAAACTCTCCTCTTTCCACAAATTTTATTTATTTTTAGCAGGTGTTGCAAGTTTAACAGTTACGTCCATACTATGGGCACATGATTTTTTTTAAGATTCAAAGCATTGCATCTTTCTTTAAAACATTTTTTTATCTAACAAATATAAACAATCTATCTATTTATATAAAAATGAATTTCTGTCTGTCTGTCTGTCTGTCTGTCTGTCTGTCTGTCTGTCTGTCTGTCTGTCTGTCTGTCTGTCTGTTCCCTATAGACTCGGAAACTACTGAACCGATTTGCGTGAAACTTGGCAGGTGGGGGTATTGGAGGCCGGGGAAGGTTCCTATTGTGGTTTGAGACCCCTCCATCTCTCATGAAGGGGGGGAGGGGCCTAACAAACAAAAGACAATTTTTTGTATAACTCGAGAACCCATCAAGCAAATGGTATAATATTTGGCATGGGGTGGTATTTGGGAACGAGGAATATTTCTATGAATATTTGGTACCCCTCCCTCCTTTCAGTGGCGTGATAGGAAGGGGGGAGGGGGGCTACCTTACAATTTTTCATATAACTCGAGAACTAATCAAGATATTGAATCCAAATTTGGCATGTGAAGGTATTTGGATACGAAAGATATTTCAATGATTATTTGAGACCCCTCCCTCTTTCCAGTTGAAAAGGGGAGGGGCCTCTTTCATATTTTTTTATATAGTTCAAAAACTAATAAAGCAATTTGAACCAAATTTGGCATGGGAGGGTATTTGGTTACGAAAAATATTTCTATGATAATTTGAGACCCCTCCCTCTTTCCAGTAGGGAGATATAAAGGAGGAGGGGCCTCTTTTATAGTTTTCAACATAACTAAGAAAGTAATTAAGCAAATGGAACCAAACTTGGCATGGGCGGGTATTTGGGAACGTGACATGTTCTAATGATTGTTTGAGACCCCTTCCTTCTTACAGCGGGGAGGAAGGAAAGAGGGAGAGGAGATTCATACAATTTTTACTGCATAACTCAAGAACTAAAACAGCAAATGGAACCAAATTTGGCATGGAACGATATTTGGGTACGAGAAATGCTTCTATGAATATTTGGTATCCCTCACTCTTTCGAAGAGGTGGATGAAAAGGGGAAGGCGAGGTCACCCTTACAATTTTCAGTATAACTGGAGAGCTGATCAAGCAAATTGAACCATATTTGACATGTGAGTGTATTTGGATACGAGAAATGTTTCTATTATAAATTGAAGCCGTACCTTTTAAGCGGTAAGATATAAAGGAAGAAGGGGGGTTTCCATTTTTTTCCATAACTCGAGAATTAATCGAGCAAATGAAACCAAATTTGGCATCAAAAAGTATTTGAGTACGAAAAATACTTTTATGAATATTAAGTTATCACCCCTCTATTGAAAGAAGAGAACGGAAAGGGGGATGGTACTCCCTTTCAAGTTTATACAAAACTCAAAAATTTACTACGTAAATAAAACCAAATTTGGCATGGCATGGAATATAGGAAGGGAAGAGGGAAGCTTACATTTAACTTTTATTTTACAAAATCCGAGAAATGGACAATACTTAACATGGAAAATCATTTTGGTATGACTCTATGATTATTTGACACATCATCCTCCTTTCAGTGAGAAGGTACATGGGGGGAAGGAGGTGAGCCCAATACAATTTTGTTAGCAGATGTTCTCAATTTATGCTTACGAAGCCAACAAATGGAAACAAATATGGCATGGAAAGGTACTTGGTTACGAGATATGTTTCTACGATTGTTATAGACTCTTATGCTTTACAGTGTAGAGAGGGAAAGAAAGAAAGGGGCTCCATACAATTTTTGTTGTAAAGCTTAAATACTTATCAACCAATGGAACTATATTTGATATAAGAGGATTTTTGGGAACGAAAAAAATATTTATTAAAGATTACAATCTCCATTCAGCAGGGGGTGAAGGGAAGGACAAGGGGGGCTTTCTAATCAGTTTTTTAGCATAAATCCAGAACATATCAAGCAGAAACAACCATACTTTATAAGTTAGATTATTTACGAACGATTAATTTGGGACCCTTCTTTTTTAGGGCGATACTTAAGGAAACAGATGAAAATTATCAGATCTTTAAAACAAATTTATAAATCAAGATTCAGAATATAAGTTATGGTTTGTGTTGCAATTTGAAACTCCAGCTGAAGTTCTCATTGTATAGTGGTTGCTTATTAATTTCGTCATAATTTGATTTAAAATAATACCAAAAACAATAAAAATTTGAATGATTTCTGAAAACATCATTTGATTCTGAAAGGTGTAGCAAAGCACACCGGGTCAGCTAGTATATATATAAAAATGAATTTTTGTCTGTCTGTCTGTCTGTCTGTCTTTCTGTCTGTTCCCTATAGACTCAAAAACTACTGAACCGATTTACGTGAAACTTGGCAGGTGGGGGTATTGGAGACCGGGGAAGGTTCCTATAATGGTTTGGGACCCCTCCCCCTAACAGGAAGGAAGGGAGGGGTCTCCCAAAAAATCGACAATTTTTTGCATAACTCGAGAACCAATAAAGCAAATGGTATCAAATTTGATATGGGGTGATATTTGGGAACGGGGAATATTTCAATGAATACTAGGTACCCCTCCCTCCTCTCAGTGGGGTGATAGGAAGGGGGAGGGGGGCTACCTTACAATTTTTCATATAACTCGAAAACTAATCAAGATATTGGAACCAAATTTGGGATGGGAAAGTATTTTGATACGAAAAATATTTCAATGATTATTTGAGACCCCCCCCTTCTTTGTAGTTGAAAGGGGGAGGGGCCTCTTTCATATTTTTTTACATAACTCAAAAACTAATGAAGGAAATGGAACCAAATTTGGCATGAGAAGGAATTTGGATACGAAAAATATGTCTACGATTATTTGAGACCCCTCCCTCTTTCCAGTAGGGAGATATAAACGGGGGAGGGGCCCTTTTTTTTTAATTTTTTACATAACTCAAAAACTAATCAAGCAAATGGAACCAAATTTAGCATGGGCGGATATTTGGGAACGTGACATGTTCTAATGATTGTTTGAGACCCCTTCCTTCTTCCAGTCGGGAGAAAGGAAAGAGGGAGGGAAGTTTCATACAATTTTTATTGCATAACTCAAGAACTGCAACTGCAAATGGAACCAAATTTGTAATTTAACGATATTTGGGTACGAGAAATGCTTCTATGAATATTTGGTATCCCTCACTCCTTCAAAAAGGTGGATGAAAAGGGGGAGAAGAGGTCACCCTTACAATTTTCAGTAAAACTTGAGCTAATTGAACCATATTTGGCAAGTGAGGGTATTTAGATACGAGAAATGTTTCTATTATGAATTGAAGCCCCACCTTTTTTCAGAGGAAAGATATAAAGGGGGAAAGGGGAGCTTCCATACATTTTTGTTGCATAGCTCGAGAAATAATTGTGCAAATGAAAATAAATATAGCATTAAAAAGTATTTGAGTACAAAAAATACTTTTATGAATATTAAGTTCTCATCCCTCCATTCAATGGGGAGAACGGAAGGGGGATGCTATTTCCTTTCAAGTTTATGCATAACTCAAGAATTTACAACGCAAAAAAAACCAAATTTGGCATGGGATGGTATTTCAATACGAAAAAATTTTCTATGTCAAACAATCCCTTTGTTGCAGTGGGATGATAGAATAGGGAAGAAATGAAGGGAAAAGGAAAGCTCACATTTAACTTTTTTTTTTTACAAAATCCGAGATATGTACAAAACTTAACATGGAAAATCATTTTTGTATGATTCTATGATTGTCTGACACACCATCATCCTTTCAGTGAGTAGGTACATAGGAGGAGGGAGGTGAGCCCAATACAATTTAGTTAGCATAAGTTCTCAAATTATGCTAACGAAGCCAACAAATGGAAACAAATATGGCATGGAAAGGTATTTGGTTACGAGATATGTTTCTACGATTGTTATAGACCCTTACGCTTTACAGTGTAGAAAGGAGAAGAAAGGAAGGGGTTCAATATAAATTTTGTTGTAAAGCTTACAACTTATCAACCAATGGAATAATATTTGATTCAAGAGGATTTTTGCGAACGAAAAAAATTTGTTTGATTATTAAAGATCACGAACTTCATTCAGCAGGGGGGGGGGGAGCTAAGAACAGGGGAGGGAGGCTCTCTTATCAGTTTTTTGCGATTGTTTGCGTACGATTAATTTGAGACCCTCCTTTTTAGGGCGAAGCTTAAAGAAACAGATAAAAATTATCTGATCTTTAACACAAATTTATAGATGAAGATTCAGAAAATTAGTTTAAGTTATTTTTGTGTTGCAATTCGAAACTCCAGCTGCAGCTCTCATTTAATAGCGGTTGCTTATGAATTATATTGAAATTTGATTTAAAATAATGCCAACAAAACAATAAAAAATTGAATAAATTCTGAAAATATCATTCGATTTTGAAAGGTGTAGCAAAGCACACCGGGTCAGCTAGTTTTTAATAAAAGTTACATGGGATTGATATATTTACTAATGTTACCATGCTGGCAGCAAAAATAAACTGTTGTCATAGGTCAAGTACCGTAACCCAGCACCGTGCTTTGACCCGAGCCAAGACGAGTGTTTTTCTTCGTATTCCATTTCCAAGCACAAAAATTGGCACCGCAGTACATACTGACCAAGTGTGTGGAAAATAGTGATTGTTGATGCTTTGCCAAAACCCCTCAGTTACAGATCTCAATAAAACACATCTAGATGCAACTACTCACAGACA
Source organism: Uranotaenia lowii (assembly GCF_029784155.1). Lineage (NCBI taxonomy): Eukaryota > Metazoa > Arthropoda > Insecta > Diptera > Culicidae > Uranotaenia > Uranotaenia lowii. The sequence continues at coordinate 16,140 of NW_026598226.1, read as the reverse complement.
GTCTGACGAAGTCCGGAACGTTCAGTTTTAAATTGTCGAGTCGGTATCCGTTTTTGGATTCATTCATGTTTTCGTGCTGAAAAATGGGTGGCAGATTTTTTTGATATTTTTAAGCTATTTTCGCATCGGTCGGTCTGCGGAAATTTAAAAGCTCAAGCAACGGTAAGATGACCCATTTATAAAGTGTTCGTTCAGTTTTTTTTGGTTTGTCTAAAGATGTTTCTGTTCCGTTGCAGAACTTCGGTTTTCCGAACAAATGCGAAAATATAACCAAATATGAATACTTCCTAGAAGCATTTTGTGTTGGTTAGCCACGATACTTTTAGCATTCTGAAAATTTATTACTGGCATCTACATGTTCTGTGATTTCACCAATGCCTTTCGAATCTCGAGAAGTACCATCATGTTGTCGTTTGGAATCATAGTTGAGATATCACGACTCGGAAGTAACTCGGCATAAGGGCTGATGTCACGTGCTCAAGGGAATGTAATCTGAGCTGGGACACCTTGGATGGTGTCATATTGATTTTCAAAAGATATGATTTGCTAGGGACTCGGAGATCCAACTATTTTTTTTTTATAGAATATGGCTCTTGTCAAATAACACGCTCAAATAAAAAGCCAATAAAATTTTTACTCAATGACAAAATTTTTAAATTTTATTCATTTCAACTGATATCTGCAACAGTTTAACGCCGGGAGGCATAACATAGCTGTCTTATTGACGGCGTTGTTCTTCGATCCAGTCGATGAAGTGAGGCACCGATACGAAGACTGTCGGGCGATTGGGTTGTCCACACGGAACAGCTCCCCAGGAAACGACACCGACCTGAACGTTCTGGTCACCTTGCTGCTTGACCAGAGGGCCACCAGAGTCGGCGGAACAGGCGCTCTTGGATCCGTCAGTTGTTCCGGCACAAATGTTAGTTTCGGTGACGGGGCTATAAGGTCCATACATACGACTACACTCTTTGTAGTTGACTAAAGGTAGAGATGCTTTCTGAAAAAGACAATATTACCTAGTAGATAAACTTTGATAACATATACTACAAATAAATTTACTCGCAACACGTCTGGGTAATCGGGAAACGGAGTTGTAGAAATGGATCCCCATCCACTCAGCATAGCTTCGCCTTCAAATTCCTCCAATGCTTTGGGCAACTGAACAGTAGCCACCTTGTCGTTCAGGTTGAACTGTTCCGTAACTCGAATAATGGCAATGTCATTGGGTCCAACTTCTCCATCGTAATCTTCATGGACGATGAAGCTGGCTACCATACGGCGTTGTTCGGAGCCCTCGGTCACGGAAGTATCATGTTCAGCTGCCACCACTTCGATGTATCCCTTTTCCGAGTAAGAAGTTTTACAATGGCCTGCAGTAAGGACGTGGTATTCATCTAGCAGGGATCCGCCACAGAAGTGCATAGTTTCTTTGCCAGGTTCGTTGAAGACCCATTGGAGCGAGATCTGGTACGGGAACTCGTGGGCCGAGGCTTGTTCTCCTCCAACGATTCTTGGTGCTAGAATGTTAGAAATGAATCAGACTTGATTCTCCATATTAAAATCGTTCAGACTTACCGGATCGGCAGGAAGCAAGGGCCAAGCTGGCCAGAAGGAGGAACGTAACCGTCAACTTGAAAGCCATGTTATACCTTTCGTTAGACGAACAAGTGAAGAGGCAGATTGTTGGTTCCATTGGCTTTTTATACTGATTTGATGATAACAATGTTGATAAATATCTGTTAAAGTAGTTTAATCTCAAGTGTCTGCACACTTTTTAATCTTTTAATTGCCTTTCATACTAGAAATTACAGAAGCGTCATTAATACAATGCTCGTTCGAGCAGTTTTGAAGCTGTAATTTCCCTACAAAGAAACCCAGCTGAAGTGTTACTTCCTTTAATAATTAGTCAATAGTTGAATATAGGATACTGGATGTTGCTTCAAGTTCGACCAAAACTATCATAACTCTTAAAGCATTTTTCGAATTACTTGGTTCGGGGGAGATAAGGGCATAATGGCCACTTATTTATCCGTAGAAAACAGCTATAATATGTGAGTTATGTACATCTTTGTTTCGTTTCTTAATTAGCGGAAAGTTGAAAAAGCAGATAAAAACGTTTAAAATGCATTTTAAATTTTTTTTGCCGAATGCTGAAAATCAGTCACTGCATAGTGAGAACTCCCTGGGGCGGTATAAGCACTATTAATCGGGACACGATTAGCGTTTTCTGCCGTAGAATCTAGCAGCGCAATCATCTCGATGAAGTCAACTGTATTAAGGAGCTACAGCTTGATTAGTTTCATCTGACGATTTAGCCTATTGGGAAGGTTTCGGAAAGATAATCAGAGATCACGAGTTCGATTCCTGGTCGAGTACATTTTGCACTAAACGGTGTTTCTAATTTGGGAAAGTCGGGAAATGCGGGAAAAAGTCGGGATTTAAAATCCATCTGGAAAATGCGGCAAAAAATCAGGAATTCCTCAAAGGGTTCGGGAATTTTTGTCCCAGCTGCCTAGTGCATATATTTCAGTGCTTCTAATGGTCAAGAATAACTGAAAAAATATTGAAATAAACCCTCAAAACATGTTCTGAAAAAATTAACTCAAAACTTCGAGCAACTCATAAATGACTAAAATATGGCTTCAATCCAGTTGTTACCGAAAAATAGTTGGTAGGAACATTAGATTTTTCCATTTGAATTTCTTTGCTGCAATATATCAACCCCTTCAACTTGCATCTTATTTTGTTTATGTAACGGAAAGTCTCAGCTAAAATTCAGAACATCATCTAATTAAGCACACTAATGAAATTACAAATTATACACGTTTTAAATAGCAACAGGAACTACGATTACCGGTCGATATCTGCATATGGAGTGAAGTCAGAGATTCGTAGTTTACTTTAGAGAGAATTCTGAATCGTTGGACCTTTAAAAATAAAGAAACGGTTTCGAAAAAAAGAAGCATCTAAACTCCATTAATGAATAAACTTTCAATAAATGCTTTTCATAGCTACGGACCGATTTTACTCAAACCGTTTGCACGCTTATTCAAGCAGTGCCAAACATGATGCAAATCGTGTTCACAGCTACAGAATTGCATCGAATTTCATCGCATTTGAACAAATGTGGTGTAGTCTATGGCCCGCTGAAGATTTCTGAGCGTATAATAAAATTACAAATTCAATCATTTTTAAGTTCCCAGAATCTTATCAGTGATTTTTAATCAGTATTCAGATCTGAACGCAGTCAAACTACAGTTTTGGTCAAAGTCTTCGATGATATTCACTGTGCTGTTGACAAAAAGCAATTGTCAGTGTTGCTGACTATAGATTTTTCGAAAGCATTTGATAGAGTTTCGCGTTTGGATTCCCATTTGAAGAATCGAATACATTTTGTTTAGCATAATAAATCTCTGTCATGCTCTGCTTCGGTTATATCAGGGGTCCCTTAAGGCTCAATTCTGGAACCAACGCTTTTTTCTTTATTTATCAATGACTTGCCCACGTCTTGTAGAAGTAGTAATAACATTCATATGTTTGCCGACGGTGTGCAAATTTATTTTTGTGCTGCTTGTAAATAACCAGGAAATATAATAGATATCATGAATACCGACCGACTTAAAAAACGTTCATAGTTGGTCTCAAACGAATGGATTGCCTATCAACAGCGATAAACTAAGGCTATGTTTTCCTCGCATCGTACAATATTTCTAATTTACCTCTGCTGAAAGTTGGTAATGACATAATCCTATACGTAGAAGCCTTACTAATCTTGGTGTAATGATTCAAAACAACTTGCAATGGACATCATTCGTACATTTCCAATGTTCAAAAATGTTAGGTTGTATAAAATATAATGATTTGCTAAGATTCTGCTCCTGTGAAAAAAAAACAATAATTTTCAAAACAAAAACTTTGGTTTTCGCTGTAGAGCAATCTTGTATGTACCCTTCGCAACCTACGATCTATACATATTTGAAGTTCAATTTCATGATGGTTTTACTTCGTTATTGTCAGATTTTACCAGCAAAAATTCCATTAAAAACGCTTTTAAGAGGCTCAAAAAGTAATCAAGTTTTGTAATTTATTAGACTACTTTAAATTTTATTTATAATTCGAGTTTGTCTCTGTTTAGAATTTGATGCTTTGGGCTAACATTGACCAGTCTCTATTTTGACGGATACAACACCGTTTGAATTTCTGTTTGGATTCGCGATCCTATGCGTATTTTTTTTTATTTGGGTAAGCTTTTTTAAAATGTTCTTGTTAGAATATACACAGAATTAGTGTCAGTCATAGTGATTTTTTTTTAAATTGAAATTTTCTTAAATATGCTATAACTTTAATGTTCAATTGAAAAATTATCATTAAAGGTAGAAACCATTAACCCTTCGTTTCATAATTTTTTATTTTTCCTTAAAAATCACTTTTTACAGTTGGGAATGATGAGTACATCAAGGAAAAAAATTTAAAAAAAATACGATTTTTCACTTTTTCTATATATTAATTGTTGCAAATTTGTTACTTTATGAAACGAAGGGTTAAATAGAGCTTTTAAGACTGATTTGTTGTAGAGAACCGGGAATTTCGTTGGACCATGCAGGAAAAAGTCGGGAAAAATACGGGAAATCAAAAATTGAATTTGAATGTAATTGTTCGAAATAAATAGTTTCACATTCGCATACCAACTTAAGTTTCGTGCAGCGGCTAGTTAGAAGTGCCCGAATCAGCAATCTCGGGCCAGGGAACAAATTTAGCCCCCAAGGTTTTGATTCCGAAGCACATCCTTCCAAATTTAGTCAGTAAGTTATACAGTTAGTTTGATTCGAGGTTCATTTTTTTCAAACAATATAATATCAACAGTTTGACATCAACTTGAGGCTCTCTATTGTCACCATCTTTTAGCTATCTCTCATTCTTCAACAAATTAAAAACATTGCAGGTATTTACTTTGTCAAGTGGTTTCTTATAGTAATTTCTCAAGTAGAAATTTTCTCACGGTATGTAAAAACCCGTTTGTATGACTCTTCTCTTGAATCATTAATCATTCATTATGATGAGACCGGCTCAAAGCATTAGTTCAGATTTGGAAAGTTCAATCTTGTTTGTTCTTAGTATCTTAATGAAGGGTGTCCACTAGCTAGACTGGCCCATAACAAAAAAAATCCTTATATTCCACGCGGCACCCCCTAGATTGGTGCATTTAGGTGAAAAAATGATTTCCTGAAAGTTTCAGGTCATCTGGAAGAAGCACGAGCTGGCGCAAAGTACTTGAAATTTGCATGGAGATTTTCAGCAAAATGTATGAAAAATCGACATACTTTCACTCTTTGTGTTCTAAAATATGTTTCCAGCATGCTAGAAAGCTCAGAATTTCAGGAATTGTAGTTTAAACAATGACAAACAAGTTTGTAGAAAATTGTGACGCGGTACGAGTTGAGTTGTCCGCAATTAAATGTGTGATTTTTTTCGCATTTCATTGATATATTGTGAACGAATTATTAGTACTAACTTGATCGCAATGTCCGACAATGAGAATTACAGATACAAAGTTTGTGCCTTCAGCAAAGTTGTAGCTTATTTTATAACAAATATATTTGCAAAAAGTTGAAAGAAAGGTTTGAAAAACTATGAACTGCTGCATTGTGCGACGACGCGATCAAGTTAGTGCGATTATTAGCCCATATACCGTTCACGATATATCAATGAAATGCGAAAAAAAAAATCACACATTCAATTGCGGATAACTCATCACAGACATCTCGTATCACGTCACAATCTTCTACAAACTTGTTTGTCATTATTTAAACTACAATTCCTGAAATTCTGAGCTTTCTAGCATACTGGAAACATATTTTAGAACACAAAGAGTGAAAGTATGTCGATTTTTCATACATTTTGCCGAAAATCTCCATACAAATTTCAAGTCCTTTGCGCCAGCTCGTGCTTCTTCCAAATGACCTGAATCTTTCAGGAAGTCATTTTTTCACCTAAATGCACCAATCTAGGGGGTGCCGTGTTGAAAAAAATGTTGTAAAAATCATCCCATACAAAGCAATCGAAAGATTCCTTTTAATTCAACCACGGTAAATGAAAAGTTCATATACCAGTATTTCGATAGCATCGTTGCTATCGAAATACTGGTATATGAACTTTTCATTTACCGTGGTTGAATTAAAAGGAATCTTTCGATTGCTTTGATTCAGTTGAATCATTCAACCAAGTAGGCTCACAACACAACAGACATCCCATACAAATTTGGGCCAGTCTAGTGTCCACGATGAAATTGCCACACTTTGAAATTGCTCTAACTTTTTAACTGTTGGGGAGAATTTAATGAAAATATGGGTGGATTTAGTTCATAGTGCATTGTTTACATCCTGCTAGTTTTAAAGTCCTGTGATCAAAACGCGCTCGTGAGTGATAAAATCTTCCGCATACATCACCAGAACAAGGATCTCTCGCATCGTTCCATCGCTAAAACGTTGGGAATCGCGGATTCCACGGTGTCGCGAGTGATTAAGCGGTTCGAGGAATGATTGCCCACCGATCGAAAGCCCAGAAGTGAAGGAAAAAGTATTCCGTACAACACCAACAATAACATCCGCATAGTTGGAACCTTCAACCGAAACCCGGACGCCTCCATTCGGGATGTGGCTAAGAAGCTGAACCTTAGCCGTAGTTTTCTCCAGAAGGCCAAAACTAAGGCTGGGCTTCGAACGTTCAAGGTACAAAAAACCCCTAATCGCGACGAGAAGCAGAACAAGTCCGCCAAAACCCGTGCCAGGAAGTTGAACCTCAACATGAAGACGAAAGTTGAAGGCTGGACGACGAAACATATCGGTATCGATTTTTGAAAAGGGCGTATGCGCCAATTGTAAACAAATCCAGTTACTAGCATAAACGTATTAATCTTTTTATTTTACATTTAAAAATATTATCCTTTTTTATTTTTTTAATTCTATTGTTTAAATTAGATTTTTTTAAAAAAGCGAATATTTTTTTTATAAGTGTGTAATCACGATGGTTTTTCCCCCTTCAAATTCCGTTTTTTTTTGGCGAGGTTTTTTCCCCTCCAAATTCCGGGATTGAAAAAGGGCCTTCTTATTTTTTTCGTATCAATTTATCAAGGCAAAAGTACGCGAATAATAGTGTTTTTTAATGGTTATGTGTTAAAATGTGCAAATTCGTTCAGTGAGATTACTTTTAGCTACTTTTCAATGCAAAAATTAGTCGAAATATCGCTTCTGTGGTAAATGATCCAAAAGGCGAACAGTCATTCTGGGTTTCTAAAGGGCGCTCGCATTTTGGCGAATAGACAAAATAAGAATACAAAAGGGCTAAAAAACCAATTTCTTCATTGTTCACCTTACAATCGTGAAAAACTTTTATTCACCTATCGCGGAATAAAATTGTGCTTATTTTTAAGGAGTTTAGGTACTTAGTTAGGAAAATGATAAGAAACAATGAAATAGGCAATTGATTATATTTTCTGAAACTTCAAATGCGTTTTTCTCAAAACAGAGGTCTTGGCGTACTGGCCCTTTTCAAAAATCGAAAACGATATGTGAAGGCCAACTTCAAACAGATTCTCGGCAACCTGTTTTTCACAGCCAAAGATAAGTTCAGCGTTCCGGAGCATATGTCCGCACTCAGAAGATGTCCAAATTTGTGAAAAAATTCCTGGTTTGGCAAGGCATCTGCACGTGCGGGAAGCGGAGTGCACCTTTCGTGACCCAGGATACGATGAACGGACAGGTGTACATGAAAGAGTGCTTCCAGAAGCGGCTGCTTCCTATCCTGAAGGCCCACAACGTCCCAACAATCTTCTGGCCGGATTTGGCCTCATGCCACTACTCTAAGGACGTGCTGAATTGATATGCGGACAATAAGGTCAACTTCGTAAAAACTTTAGAACTGTTCCTAGTCGGTATATGGAAGAGTGGGGAATTATGGGCCACTTTTTCCTATGCTCCATATCTTCTTTATTATAAAAGACTAGCTGATCCCGTACGAACTTCGTTTCGCAAGCAATTATAAAAATGTGGTAAAATAAGATGATGCTTTTCAAACAAAGTAAAATATTCTCTACACTGAACAAAAAGTACCTTTTCCTCAACAGTATTCTTATTGAAAAGTTGGAAAACCACCCCCATTAACAACGTATCTGTTTCTTTCCAAAACCCGTTCTTTAATTCGTACGTTTACCCGTATAAAGGGTGATACGGTCAAACTTTGGTCAAGGGAAAACGCGTGTAAGTCGGTGAAATCGTTTATTTAAAAAATCAAATTAAATTTCTTTTTAAAGTTTAATTAGTATAAAATTCAGGAAAAATATTCAGTTAGGCTTCCCCTTTTCCAAATCCGAATTGCCGGGCCTTACGCTTAACCCCTGCCATCAGATTTTGTACAGCCACCTTGTCCACCTTCTTAGCCGCAGAAAGTCAGTTTGCCTTGAACTGCTGCTCGTCCTTAGCAGTTTTTTTGGTCTTTTTAAGGTTCCGCTTGACAATAGCCCAGTATTTCTCAATTGGGCGGAGCTTTGGCGTGTTGGGAGGGTTTTTGTCCTTGGGAACCACCTGCACGTTGTTGGCGGCGTACCACTCCATGGCCTTTTTACCGTAATGGCAAGATGCCAAATCCGGCCAAAACAGTACGGAACAACCGTGTTTCTTCAGGAAAGGCAGCAGACGGGATCGCGCTTTGGCCGTCGTATTTTGTTTATCATCGCAATTTGGAGTAACTACCTTCTTGTAAGTCGGTAGTCCGGATCGTTTTTTGGCTCGATGCACGGTTGTAGAAGATACACCAAGCTTATTTGCGGCATCTCGGAGAGGGAGGTTAGGGTTTCGCTTGAAACTACCGGCAACTCTCTTTGTCGTCTCAGCGGCTTCCGGTTTTCGATTTCCCCCCGATCCAGACTTCCTGACTGTCGACAAACGTTCCCCAAACACTTTTATTACATTTGTAATGGTTGATTTGGCAACTTTTAGCGATTTTGCCATCTTTGCGTGAAAGTTGCTCGGATTTTCGCGATGCGCGAGCAAAATTTTGATACGCTGCTCTTCTTCCTTGGATGGCATTTTGACAACTGAGGAGTGAACTTCCAAAATCAAAATAAGAGCAACATTCTACACACACACACACCTTCAAAAATTGATATTGACCAAATTTTGAACGTATCACCCTTTAATAATTAAAAATTTGCTTAAAATGTTCCTCTATTCAACAACAAGTGTATTATTTTCATTTATAAAAAAACATTCATAACGAGAGATTCTTTAATGGGCTCATTAGTAATTTTTTTTTATCTTTCTGGTATACAAAATACGAAAATAATCTGTTATCAACATTTACTTGCATGGAAAATTATTGATTAGCAGATTGAAGTCGTATCAAAGATATCGAAAAAAATTAAAATAGGAAATGAGATCGTATAAATTTCATCTCTTATTTTGAAATTTTTCAAAATACCTCAAATTTAGTTCAATGAGATCAAATTGAAGAAAAAGGGGCAGTATGCTGCCTCCTTCCATCATTCTTTCAAAATGAACTTTTAAACACTAGATATAAAAATCTTTTATTAATCGATTTTGGAATATTTGTGAAATCAAGCCCCCAGAAGAGCGAGCTCTTGGTTCGCGTCTGGAAAAGGTTGTAAACCGTAAGTGGAGAAAAATCGCATCCCGACGGACGAACAGTCCATTAAAGCAGCACATAAAAAGGAAGAACTTCAAAAAGAAAAAAAAACATGAATTTTTGAATTTAGAACAAACCTAATCTAGTTATTTTGTTAAAGCACTTTTTGGTCGATCCACCCTTTATCATGATTGTTTTGTGCCACTTCTTCCTTCTTCCTGTGAAATGCGCAGGTATTCTTTATGCAATGATTTAAAACGCTTGTTTTGAGTTCCAGACGTAAGGAAATACGTTTTTACCCAAGTCTTATGTTAAATTACCATCAAGCTCGATCACGAATGACCTCTGATATAAGCAGGGTAAAGAGGTTGTCTAATTTCGTACTGAGGCCGGTACAAGTATGCTTTGTTTACTTATTTGTTCCATAGGCAGTTAGTATTGAATGCAAAAATATTTCGGATCCATTAAACACTGTCTCAAACTTTGTTCAAATTTTGAATTTATTTAAACTCGTTTTGAATTTCGTTCTCAAATGAAATATCTAAGCAAAAGGGCCAAACATAGCTCTCTTATTGACGGCATTGTTCTTCGATCCAGTCGACGAAGTGAGGAACCGAGACGAAAACTGTCGGACGATTGGGTTGTCCACACGGGATAGCACCCCAGGAAACGACACCAACTTGGATGTTCTGATCGCCTACTTGTTTGACCAGAGGGCCACCAGAGTCGGCGGAACAGGCGCTCTTGGATCCGTCAGCTGGTCCGGCGCAGACATTGGTCTCAGCAAGCGGACCAGGTCCCCAAACGCGGCGGCATTCCTTGTAGCTGACCAATGGGAGAGATGCTTTCTGCAATAGAAGGTTACATAAGCATTACACACTTTTTTTTGTAATCACCCTAAACTTCTAAACTTACACGCAAGACATCCGGGTATGACGGGAACTGAGTTGTGGAAACGGATCCCCATCCACTCAGCATAGCTTCGCCTTCAAATTCCTCCAATGCTTTGGGCAACTGAACAGGAGCCACCTTGTCGTTCAGGTTGAACTGTTCCGTAACACGAATGACGGCAATATCGTTGGGTCCAACTCCTTCATCGTAATTTTCATGGATAGTGAAGCTTTCCACCATTCGGCGTTGTTCGGAGCCCTCGGTCACGGAAGTGTCATGTTCAGCTGCCACCACTTCGATGTATCCCTTTGCCGATAGCGAAAGTTTACAATGGGCCGCAGTAAGGACGTGGAACTCATCTAGCAGGGATCCTCCACAGAAGTGCATAGTTTCTTTGCCAGGTTCGTTGTAGACCCATTGGAGCGAGATCTGGTACGGGAACTCGTGGGCCGAGGCTTCTTCTCCTCCAACGATCCTTGGTGCTAGAATTATTAAGAAAAAGTTAGAATTGATTCTTATATTAGATTCTTTCGGGCTTACCGGATCGGCAGGAAGCAAGGGCCAAGCTGACCAGAAGGAGGAACGTAACCGTCAACTTGAAAGCCATGTTATACCTTTCGTTAGACGAACAAGTGAAGAGGCAGATTGTGGGTTTGATTCGCCTTTTATACCATCTCACTGGTAATCAGTAGCTGCTGGTTTATCTCTTGAAACTGAACATCTTGAGTACCAACACGTTTTGCAAAATTATCTCAATGAGTGGAAAAACACATTGATTGTAAAAATTTCCTGAAGCAGTGCCTGCTTCCCGTGCTACAATGGAGTATGAGTACTAAAATTGGTTTATCCAGTTCCAGTTGGTTTTCAATTTACAGTTTATATTTTTTTAAATGGTCAAGCTAGAACACATATCTAAATATTTTTTCATCATTTATTTTATTGCGTTCAAAAAATCTATTCATGGTGCTGAAGCCCCATTCCCATACGTGGGCAAACGTGGACATTTGGCATAACTGTTCACGTGGACATATTCAAATTGATTTTCTCTGAATTAAATATGTGCCAAATATACCTCTAATTTAAAATTAGATAACGTCGGAAAGCAAATTTAGTTTGATCAAGATAAATAAACAAAAATTATTCTTATGCTCAAGCGAACATATTTCGTGTTAAGTAATGACATCATCGAATCCAGAGCATTTATGTATACTTCGTATTTGAAGTAGAAATTAAATGTTTGAGACCCAGAGTGCCAAAAGGGGGATAAGTGGAGTGAAGCTGTTTTCGAGAAAATTGGCTTCAAAGTTTTCGTTTGGCTTGTTTTCCATATTTTATTTTCAGAAAGTTTTAGTTTTCGTTCGTTTAAAAAAGTTTGAATATAAATTTTTTTAAATTTTCAACTTACAACAGATAAAACTTGAGATATCGAGAATTGTTTGGCATTAATAAGGAGGAAACAAATAGCTTATCGTGCCTCGATTAATGGTGCTTATATTGCCCCAGGGTGGCTTCTCATTATGCCCCTACAGTGACTGATTTTCAGTTTTCGGCAAAAAAAACTGCATTTATTTAAAAATTAATTTTTTTTATCTACTTTGTCAAGTTTCAGCATGTTGTGAAACAGACTTTTTAGTGTCTGATAAAACAAACATGTAACTCACATGTTATAGCTGTTTTCTTTGATTAACCAAGCGTCTTCCTTAGGGTGGTCATTATGCCCTTACCTCCTCTAACTCGGGTACCTGAATGGATACCAAGTAACGGTCCTTGTCCTCGGTTGGAGAGTTAACAGAAAAATCATGTTAGTTTTTCAGAACAAAATATTAAATTTTTCCATAGAAACCTAAAAGTTAAATTTTACTAATGTAATCGATACTACAAAAAAAAAAAAACAAAATGAAAAAAAATCTTGAATGAGTTCAGAACCAAATCGAAGTTTTTTAGAGCTCAGGAGTAGAGATGTTCAGAAAAGACTTCAAATCAACTCAGTCTACTGTTTGTGGAGTGTACCAAACTTCAGCTCAATCCGACTTGATCGAGGGGTGCTTCCAAACGCTGAAAGTTTAATTTTTAAGTCTTGAGATTCACGCAAGAAAAGTAAAGGAATCGTATTTCCAAATTGTTTTCAATTACAATGCGCTGAAAGTTGAATATTTTAACCGAAAATCGACTATCGTTTTTCGGAACTCCGGTTTATTTGTATGGAATGTCTGCCTATTGGCTTGCAGAATTAATCACAACTAGCTCCAAACCACATTTTAACCTTTGAATGTTATTAAGGCTTTTCAAATTATTTTTGTGTCAAGACAATTAGATAGGAATTTTTATACGACATCGAACAAAAACATACTATTTTAAAGTTACTCTAAATGTAACAATACCTTGTATTTGTGTCCAGTAAGTTGGGCAAATAACAGTAGTCGAAAAAATATGTTCATATTCTCAAGAGGTTTATTATAATAATAATAATTTATGACACCCAAGTCAGCAAACACTTGAAATCAACTCTTCAATTGAGATACATCGGCCTACAATATAAATTAAGTTAGAATTTCTTTCTGCTATAACACGCCATGTAAATTCAAAAGTTGATAACACAAGGCAACACAATTTAAACCTTTCCGAAGTGCAAAGATCTTAAGAGCTAAGTTTGACTTATTTGGGTGAGGGCGCTTATTCCAAATACGCAATTAATTTTTTTTCTAACAGCTCTCGTTTTTTTAAGATAACTATTGACAATATGTAAAAATTCATTCAATCAAATCGCTCCTTTTTTTGAGAAAACTGTAGAACATTACAAAGGTTTGGAAATTGAAGGTTTTAATTCGATGATCAACTTTCTCGAAGACCGCGAGTAATTTTGACTTATGAGAAAGAAGTTATAGAAGATTTTTTAGTGTTTATTAGGGTGTCCCAAGATGGCATAACTTCTGGGAATCTGGGGGCTCACCCTCCAAATGGTAGATTAGGATGTGCAGAACAAACTTTTGTATGGAGCCGACTAAAAAAATCATGTTTAGAGGTTCCGCAAGCGCGATCTTTGAAAAAAGTCCACTTTCAAAAGATTTGATTTTAAATAAATTCTGGGTCCAAAAATTTTCATAAAATTTATATATTTTATATTTTTTTAAATTTTGTTTGAGTTAAATACTACACGTAAAAAATGAAAAATGAACCAAATTTGCATCAAAATGTAAAACAAGCAAGCTATTTCCAAGAAAAAAAATTTTTTGGTCCAAAAATTTTGTATTGAACTGACCAAAATGTGTACCATGCGTAAAATATTTTTGATATCAATGCCATCAAAAGATGCGGATTTTTGTGCACTTTAACTTTGCTGAACAAAACATGTTGTTTGTATCATCGTGTGAAGAGCTATTCACGGTTTAATCCTTAATAAAAATCACAATTTAGGATATTTTTTATTTAATTTATCAAATTTGTCTTAATAAATAGTTACTTTAAAATTAAAATACTTGCAAAAAAAATGCTTGGATGGTTTAAGGGAGTCATCAGAAGGCCATATGCCAAATTTGAGCGGAATCGGACAACATGAAGGGGTTGCACTGAATCTCAAGTGTGAAAGGGATTCTGAGACATAGTGTTCTAAAGAAGCATAACAAACTGGTTTTTCATCATACATTTTTTTCTTTGCCGATCGATTACTTGGCTGTGTAGATTTTATTAAGATTTCAATCAAGACTAACATTTCACCTGAAGACTGCAACTCGATTGGACTTAAAACAAAAAAGTTATGGCTGTTCAAAGATTGTATTTTTGTGGAAAATTGTCGTTCAACACACAATGAGTACATTTTACTCATTGAATTTTACAGGACAATTTTTAACCAAAATACAATCTTTGAACAGCCATAACTTTTTTGTTTTAAGTCCAATCGAGTTGCAGTCTTCAGGTGAAATGTTAGTCTTAATAGAAATTTTAATAAAATTTACATAGCCAAGCAATCGATTGGTAAAGGAAAAAAATTATGACGAAAAGTCAGTTTTTTATGCTTCTTTAGAACACTATGTCTCAGAATCCCTTTCACACTTGAGATTCAGTGCAACCCCTTCCTGTTGTTCGATTCCGCTCAAATTTGGCATATGGCCTTCTGATGACTCCCTTAAACCATCCAAGTCTTTTTTTGCAAGTATTTTGATTTTAAAGTAGGTATTTATTAAGACAAATTTGATAAATTAAATAAAAAATATCCTAAATTGTGATTTTTATTAAGGATTAAACCGTGAATAGCTCTTCACACGATGATACAAACAACATGTTTTGTTCAGCAAAGTTAAAGTGCACAAAAATCCGCATCTTTTGATGGAATTGATATCAAAAATATTTTACGCTTGGTACACGTTTTGGTCAGTTCAATACAAAATTTTTGGACCAAAAAATTTTTTTTTTCTTGGAAATAGCTTGCTTGTTTTACATTTTGATGCAAATTTGGTTCATTTTTCATTTTTTACGTGTAGTATTTAACTCAAACAAAATTAAAAAAATATAAAATATATAAATTTTATGAAAATTTTTGGACCCACAATTTATTTAAAATCAAATCTTTTGAAAGTGGACTTTTTTCAAAGATCGCGCTTGCGGAACCTCTAAACATGATTTTTTTTAGTCGGCCCCATACAAAAGTTTGTTCTGCACATCCTAATCTACCATTTGGAGGGTGAGCCCCTAGATTCCCAAAAGTTATGCAATTTTGGGACACCCTAGTCCACATGGGCAAAGTCTCACTTCCAAAATTTTCCTCAATAAAACTTGCAAGGAACCGTTTTAACTGTTTTAACATTTTAATAACATATCATAGAGATTCCTATAAATGTTACGATTTTAATTCTGTGACATTCAAAATGTTCAATGTAGCCATAACATTTGCTAATATGAATATCATCGAGGCAACGACCAACTTTCATATGCTTAGTTTAACTTTTTTTCCGTGACTATCACAATCTCGATGCAAGTTGTGAAATTCATCCCAAATGTTATTTGACATTTTCTCGAGAGAATATTCGGTGCTGCCAATATTAACGTGAGGAAAATTCGACTCCAGAAGGAATCAAGTCGTATCGAGATAGCAAACAGCCAAATCGGACCAGAAACCAGAATAGTGTGGCCAAAATCCGTGCTCGGAAGTTATACGACCAGGTGCTGACCAAGTTCGAAGGGTGTCTTTTGATGGATGATGAAACCTATGTCAAGGCTGACTTCGGGTAAATCCCAGGTCAAAAATTTTACTCGTGGGATGTTCCAGCCAAATTTAAATTTGTTTTTGCCGACAAATTTGCACGAAAATTTATGATTTGACAGGCCATTTGCAGCTGTGGCAAAGAAATCGAAAGTTTCCATTACAAATAAGACAATGACGTCGGAATTATACTAAGAAGAGTGTCTCCAAAAATTATTTTTTCCATTCATTCCATTCATTCCATCCCATGACCATCCCGTAATGTTTTGGTCAGATACTGGGCAATCTGGGAAAAAACTGAGCAATCATGAAGAGGAGACTCAAGGCAAAGGAAAAGGTTGTCAAAGACATTAATCAGATGAAGACCTGGTGGAATAAAATAGCTAAAACGATGGACGAAGAAGGTGTGC
>NW_026598225.1:0-48338 GCF_029784155.1 Uranotaenia lowii | reverse complement strand
TGCAAGAATTTAAAGAAAAAATGGGATTATTGGTGGGTATGCCTAAAGCTGGCGCTGGAAATACGAGTAATGGAAAAATGTCGAAAAATTTTTGTTCGAACTTCAAAAAAGCTGCAGGAGTAAATGCAAAACTTATTCACAGGAAAGACAAAAACAACACTGGGTTACAGCCAAAAAAAAGTCTGGGGTTTCTCAGCTGATTAAGATTAATTTTTGTGTCCTGAGTTAGAATATCACATTGATTTTGCTGTATCAGGTCAACTTTTTGAGATACAGCCATATGGCTATATACGCTTCAATATGCTAGTAATAGGGGTTTTGACCTGATTGAACAAAACCATGGTCATTTTCGGACTCAGGGCGTCAATATTAGTCTAATTCAGTTGGAAAACCCTGGACTATTTTCAAAAAATCTTATTTTGTTACTCAGTGCAATCATATAGAATCAAGTGGATATAACATTCAAATTGTCAAATTTGCAGCCCATGCTTGGAAAACCGCTGAGCTTTACGTGAGTATGTATGGCTGGCATCCAATGTCACCTACACTCCACAAAGATTTAATTCATGGGGCTGATGTTATAAGTCATACAGGAGGAGCAGGAAAGAGGAGGAAGCAGCTGAAGCTCGGAATAAACATTTCGTAAATAAACACAGAATTTTGTCCGGAAGTTCTCAAGAGGGCAATGTAACCGAGATGTGATCAACAGGCTTCTTTTAACATCTGACCCGTTTCTCAACTGTTCTCGTAAGAAACCGATAAAAAACAAGTTTTTCGTTTTCAAAGGAAACATTACACTTAATTGAAGCCTATCAGCAAAATTTTAGTTCTGAATTGGATGCAAAATCAATTTCTGATGACGATGAAAATGATTCTGATTGCTCAAAAAGTAAGTAGATATTAATTTTGAAATCCAAATGAATATACAACCATGGTCAATCATACAATAACCATAAACATTATTTTTCCATTAGAAAAAAAACATGTTTTGTAACAACATTTTTACTATTTTCTTTAAATAATTTCTCTCAAATACATTTAAGAGTTCATCTTAATTTATGAAGGCTAATATTGTTCCGCTGCAGGTTTTTTTTTCGAAGCTGCCGGTTGCTGAATTATCAATATAAAATACATACATAAACATCTTTAAATACAGTGAGCGAAATAAGAATAGCACCACTATGTGTTTTGCTTGTAAAAATATGAATGATTGAAAATTACGAAAATTTTCTTCCACAGTTTGTTCTGAATTCCTTAACGGATAAATCAAGCATAAGTTTACTTTTTTTGGACGTAGCAATTGGCGTTGAGGACCAAAAATGTAAAAAAGGGTGCGAAATAAGAATAGAACCACTTGAGTTTTTCAACAAAAACAAGATTATTTAAAAAAAAAATACTGTTTAAAAGTGAATAATAATGCTTCTACGAAGTATTTGAATAGATAACTTCATTTTAAGGAGTTTTCCAGAATTCCAAAGGTATTCAAAGGTATTTAAAGGGAGTTTTAAGGGATGCTCCTCTAGCGTTAAGGAATTTGATATTTGAGCTATAAAACTTTATCAAACTGCATGATTTCTTCATTAACATTCATAAGTGTGATGCAAAATGATGAAACATAGCTTTGAGGCCGAGTTTGAATCCATAAAGCAGGTTGAAATTCAAAAATACTGATTTATTTTAATAGTCAAACACTATTTCTCTAGTTTTAAGTCATAGACGGCAGCACTATCTTGCCATTTAACCAAATTCATGCCCATTTTCGAATATCCAGGATAAATTTGGGAGTGCTGGATGATTTTGGTCAAGAAATAAAAACATGTACCGTGTGAACGCTTTGGAAATTCTAAGATCACTAAATCCAAAAAAAAATAGAATTGCATCAAGGTCACTAAAAGTGAATTTATGGACCGATTATAAAGATTAAAGTTATACTTTGCGATGGAGCTTGATGGACCAGACAGCCAGCAGTATTATTGGTATGATTGGCAATTGAATAGGAAGTTGAGACGAGCAGGAATTTTGGCGGTTGTACATTTTTGTGCTGGTGATTCTTTTGCAAATCCGGAAAAGCTTTCTGCAGCGTTAACTTTCAGAAAACTGTGATGGGAAAATTCCCCAAAAAGATGGATATGGACGTAAATAAACCTGCAAAATCATTATTGAGACTAAATTTGGGCTTACCTGCAAGAAAGTGCTGCCAACTACGACTTGAAACTGGAAAAAGTGTTGTTTACTGAACAAAATCAAAGTTTTTTATTTCTAACCTATTTTTTTGTGATTCAAAATTATTCTCGAATGTTTGTTTCATCATTTCACGTCATTTTAATGAAGAAAATAAGTAGTTCGGTAAAAAATTACAGCCCAAATATCAAATTCCTTAACGTTAGAAAAGCATCTCTTAAAACCCCCTTTAAAAACTTTTGAAAACGTTTGGAATTCTGGAAAACTCCTTAAAATGCAGCTATCCATTCAAATACTTCGTAAAAGCATTATTATTAACTTTTACATTGTAAATTTCTAAAAATAATCTTGTTTATGTTGAAAAACTCAAGTGGTTCTATTCTTATTTCGCACCCTTTTTTCACATTTTTGGTCCTCAACGCCAATTGCTATGTCCAAAAAAAGTAAACTTATGCTTGATTTATCCGTTAAGGAATTCAGAACAAACTGTGGAAGAAAATTTTCGTAATTTTCAATCATTCATATTTTTACAAGCAAAACACATAGTGGTGCTATTCTTATTTCGCTCACTGTATCATTAGAAGTTGCATTGAAATGCATGTAAGCTTGTTTAAATACAAGATTTGCAATTGATTATGTTTTTCCAACGTTTTGCTTATGAAAATTAGTTAAAAGTTGATTTTGGGGGTTTTGGCCACAAATTTGTTCTGCGTACTTCTGTGTGCGTCATTGGCTACGCAATGTACCTTCTCCCACCTGCATGTACGCCGTTCAGGTGCATCGAAGTGCTGCTTCCACCTTTTGAACACCTCACGATTATCCGTCAGGATATTTTCGTCCTTATTACGGCACAATTCGGCGTGCGGAACGAAGCCTTTGCGGGACGCGTTGAGCTTCTGATAGAACTTTCGAGTTTCCTGGGATGCAACTGTTCCAACTACTCGAGCTCCTCCTCTTCCAGGCGGCGCATCTTCTCCTAGAAAATTTTCTTTTCGCTACCTTTTTCGCTGTCGGTGATTCTCCATGTTTAGACATGTGCTTTTTTGCACAACTGCAACTTGCGCTGCGTTAGCTTCGTCCATCACCCTCCTACGCTCCTTGTCAAACCAGTTGCTCCGTCGAGTTCGTTTCACATGCCCGATGACGTTCTCCGCAACGCTGTTGATGGCGGCCTTGTTGCTATCCCAACAGTCCTTTAGAGGGGCTTCTTCAAGCTCACCCTCTGCCGGCAGCGCTGCTTCGAGCGATTGCGCGTAGTCTGCTGCGTTGTGCGACGTTTAACGACGAGGCGGGCTTCGGTTTCGTATGTTGTTTACTACGGAGTGTTTTGTGTGCATCTTCACCATATCGAGATAGTGGTCTGATTAGATGTTGGCGCCTCAACAGGATCTGAAGTTGATGATGTTCGAGAAGTTCCGACTGTCTTTTAAAACGTGGTCGATTTGTGGTTGTGTTTGGTATAATGATTTTCAGGTGTACTTGTTTGGAAGGCGTTTCTGAAAAAGGAACTTTGTACGGCTATTTGTTTGGAGGCTGTAAAATCTATGAGTCTGAGTTTGTTTTCGTTGGTCAGCTGGTGCACGCTGATCCTTCCAATTGTCGGTTTGAATTCATCCTCCATGCTGATCTGAGCTTTAAAATCACCGATGACGATCTTGATATTATGGTTTGAGCAGCGGTCGCATTTCCGCTCCAGCAATTTTTTTTTTCGTCACCAGTACTTTATAGGTGAGGGCTGTGCAAGTTTTTGATGCTGATGTTGAAGAAACGACCCTTGATTCTCAACCAACAAAATCGTGGGTCGATCTTCCATCACCCTATTACGCGCTTTTGCACCTTTCTCATCATTATAAAATCTGTTCCAGACTCTTGTGTGTTGCTGCAGCTCTGTTTTATGGTATGAGCATCTCGGAATGCACATACTCTTGAGCTCTTGCAGTGCACCTCCTGCAGCACTACGATGTTGAATTTGCGGCTTTTCTATTCTTTGGAGAGCACGTTTATTTACATATTTACTATTATGTAAATATGTCTACTGCCCATGAAATTTATAAATCGGCAGTTCCCTGTTCCAGGTTAAGAATCGCTTTTCGTCGGGTGGGTCTTTGCCGATTTCCATCCGAAATTTGTTGTTCGTTGCTTGTGTTTTTTTTTTTGTAGTCACGGGCTTGCAAAGCCCGCAGCAGGACCGTTCGGGATGTTGCTGTTTTGGGGTCCCGAATACCACCAGGACGTAGTTGCACTCCGCACACCGCCCCTGAAATGGAGAACAGATGCGTATGGAGCCCCCTCTCTCAGTCTGCATGCGGCCAAAACATCCACCGGGGTTGGGTACCCGATCCCGCTAAAGTTGCTCGCACCCCTGCTAGCACCACGGGGAGGTAGAGAATGAGAATGTTTATTTTTTTGTCGCTATCGAAAGTTCTTCGTGTTTCTTAGTTTGAGCACATATCATAGATCGATGAAGCAGGTGTTAAAAAGGAGAAATAATTGTAGGTATAAATTTTTTCCACATAAACAGATCATGTTTACGTACGCTGTACTTAAACGGTTAACATATTTTCAATTGTCGTTAGGTTCATCTGTCTTAATTCGTTCACTTTGCTACCTTAAATCACCACCTATCCCGTTTTTTTTAATTTTAAATTTAAATTCTTTTAAACACATCCTCTCTGAAAAAACGCTTCTGAACTCTGACCGTGATTGATGATACGGTTCAGCTGACTGGTACCAGGATCCCTGGTCCAGGACCAAAACCCGGACCAGCTTACCTCTTTTGTCGAAATAATTCCCACGAATCTTAACAAACGACTAGCAGCAACAACCTGATGGCCATCATTTGGGGTAGAAGGTACATTTTTCAGCTATGGCGGGGATGATGTCCGGTCGCTTAACAGAGACACATCGTTGTGCTGCCGTTGGATGTCCTTTGAGCAAATTACGAATTTTCCGGTAATTGCGGTGAAGCCACGGTAATTTATGAAGGTTTCCTGAATACACCGAAGCCAATTATGACTTCAGTTGGGCGGATCGTCCAGGCACGTTTGGCTGACAATAAAAAGCCCATTAATGTCCACTCTGCGCCTCTGCTCGAGCTTCGTTGGGTCGTTCAGATTCCAACAAACAGAGTTGGGGGCGTCCTCAAACTCACAGGACATACATCTACTGCCCCATGGAAAGGTCGATTATGGTGGCAGATGGTGTTGCTGCGTAAACTTGGCATTAGTACCCATTGTCGCACTTTAAGATTCCCAACCTCCCCGGGCAGATTTTGCCGGCAGTACGTGGTCCAAGAGGGCCCCCGAAGGTCGATTTTGTAGGCCCGGACAAATTGTTTGTCCCGGCCGCACTCGAAAATTGATCCTTCCAAAAGGACAGCTCCCAGGGATCAGCAACAGGGAGCCCATCCTAACGAGTCGATATAGTGCTATTGGATTACCGAAAATTTACTAGGGATGGATTCAGGTTCTGAAGAGGACCGGGTAGGAGAAAAAAGTTTGCTGGCCAAACGCAAGAATCAGCTCGGAAGGGTACCCTTTTCATATACGATTGAGCAGTGGATCCCGGAAATCGAAACGACAGTCGCTTTATTATTCCCATATCAGAAAGCCCCGGTCTCCCGGTATAGTTTCATTTTATTTTACGACCTTCCCCGTACGTCTTCCGGGCGGCCAGTCGGATCGTTCAGGGCGTCATATGGTTTCGTGATAAAAAAAAGGGATCCATCCGATTTCCGGACAGGACACACACAATACAGATTCATAAAGTGAAAATGTGAGTAAAATAAAAGCAATCTTGGCCAAACTGTGGGCCACAGAAGAAGCGGAAAGGAAATTCAGGGTTCAGGAAGATTCTTACAAACTGTCTTATTTGAAAACAATTCTTAAAAAAAAATTGTTAAAAAAATTTCAAAATTGTCAAAACTATCAAAATTGTCAAAGTTGTCGAAATTGTCAAAAATGTCAAAATTGTTAAAATTGTCAAAATTGTCAAAAATGTCAAAATTGTCAAAATTGTCAAAATTGTCAAAATTGTCAAAATTGTGAAAACAGTCAAAGTTGTCGAAATTGTCAAAATTGTCAAAATTGCCAAAACTGTCAAAATTGTCAAAATTGTCAAAATTGCCATAATTGTCAAAATTGTCAAAATTGTCAAAATTGTCAAAATTGTCAAAATTGTCAAAATTGTCAAAATTGTCAAAATTGTCAAAATTGTCAAAATTGTCAAAATTGTCAAAATTGTCAAAATTGTCAAAATTGTCAAAATTGTCAAAATTGTCAAAATTGTCAAAATTGTCAAAATTGTCAAAATTGTCAAATTCGCAAAATTGTCAAAATTGTCAAAATTGTCAAAATTGTCAAAATCGTCAAAATTGTCAAAATTGTCAAAATTGTCAAAATTGTCAAAATTGTCAAAATTGTCAAAATTGTCAAAATTGTCAAGATTGTCAAAATTGTCAAAATTGTCAAAATTGTCAAAATTGTCAAAATTGTCAAAATTGTCAAAATTGTCAAAATTGTCAAAATTGTCAAAATTGTCAAAATTGTCAAAATTGTCAAAATTGTCAAAATTGTCAAAATTGTCAAAATTGTCAAAATTGTCAAAATTGTCAAAATTGTCAAAATTGTCAAAATTGTCAAAATTGTCAAAATTGTCAAAATTGTCAAAATTGTCAAAATTGTCAAAATTGTCAAAATTGTCAAAATTGTCAAAATTGTCAAAATTGTCAAAATTGTCAAAATTGTCAAAATTGTCAAAATTGTCAAAATTGTCAAAATTGTCAAAATTGCCAAAATTGTCAAAATTGTCAAAATTGTCAAAATTGTCAAAATTGTCAAAATTGACAAAATTGTCAAAATTGTCAAAATTGTCAAAATTGTCAAAATTGTCAAAATTCTCAAAATTGTCAAAATTGTCAAAATTGTCAAAATTGCCAAAACTGTCAAAATTGTCAAAATTGTCAAAATTGTCAAAATTGTCAAAATTGTCAAAATTGTCAAAATTGTCAAAATTGTCAAAATTGTCAAAATTGTCAAAATTGTCAAAATTGCCAAAATTGTCAAAATTGTCAAAATTGTCAAAATTGTCAAAATTGTCAAAATTGTCGAAATTGTCAAAATTGTCAAAATTGTCAAAATTGCCAAAACTGTCAAAATTGTCAAAATTGTCAAAATTGTCAAAATTGTCAAAATTGTCAAAATTGTCAAAATTGTCAAAATTGTCAAAATTGTCAAAATTGTCAAAATTGTCAAAATTGTCAAAATTCTCAAAATTCTCAAAATTCTCAAAATTTTCAAAATTTTCAAAATTGTCAAAATTGACAAAATTGACAAAATTGTCAAAATTGTCAAAATTGTCAAAATTGTCAAAATTGTCAAAATTGTCAAAATTGTCAAAATTGTCAAAATTGTCAAAATTGCCAAAACTGTCAAAATTGTCAAAATTGTCAAAATTGTCAAAATTGTCAAAATTGTCAAAATTGTCAAAATTGTCAAAATTGTCAAAATTGTCAAAATTGTCAAAATTGTCAAAATTGTCAAAATTGTCAAAATTGTCAAAATTGTCAAAATTGTCAAAATTGTCAAAATTGTCAAAATTGCCAAAATTGTCAAAATTGTCAAAATTGTCAAAAATTGTCAATATTTTCAAAATTGTCAAATTTTATAAATTTCAAATTTTGTTTTTCGACAGGATCCCCAGTTTTATGAACAACATTTCCATCCCATTGTTTGTAGAAACGAGATTGAACCGACCTATTCATAGCACGGCAAGCAAATCAAGTAACACCAAACCCCTGAAAAAAAACTGCCTTCCTTATAAACAAGCTTGAACCTTCACCGAAAATCTGCCATTCCCCGGGTATTTGGCCCGAATTGCTGCAACTTGTTTCATCGTCGTCGGCAATTTCTTCTTTGGCCCCAAATCTGATTTTTATATTCAGTGTGGTAGCGATGGTGGCGGTTGTGAAATTTTCCGACCGAAACACTAACCGCAAAATGCACCCGTGAATCGTCGTAAAAACGCCCAACAGTAGGCAGCAGCACTAACAGCAGAGCTTAATGGAAGACCGCTTTCTGGGGTCCGACTGACCGCTATGCCTCCAGAGATCCCAAACCTTCTCGCCTTCGTTTAAGGGTGTAAGGCTTCATGGAAAACGCATATTTATGTTAATGCTCTTTTTGGCCCCATTGCCTCCTGTTAGCCATTGGTCCTTTTACGCGTCCGGAAGGGGCCCAAAAGTGTTATCTTTATTGTACACGTGTTCCGCCTTCCGGAGCAGCGAATTCGCTTGGATCCATAAAGCCTTCGAATCCCCTAACCGGAATTCATTTGTCAAGAAAGGAGGCAAAGTGATGGGTTCCGGGGAAGGTCCCTCCTCAAAATGCAATGTCGGCTGTCCAGCAGCTCATTGGAATTCCGAGAACAATCTTCAAGAATTTGATCTCGGTATACGAATATTGACCGCGCTTGATACCTTTCGCTTCCGCCTGTTTATGGATGATTTTGCCCGGCGATAACATTAGCTATTTATGACATCTGCCCTGCCCTGGACAACCCACGCAGTTACAGACCGGTAGGCAGGCAATCATAGCTCCCCGAAATCGGGAATCGAAAAAGGGCAAGCTAATGGCGTTGTTTGATTAGTTTGATTGGACGTGAGTTGGCGCTTTCGGAGATGAACTGAGGATCCAGGAAATTCCGGGATTGCATAAGATATGTTAACCGTTTCAAATTCTTTCAATTTGAATTTGAAGAGTTGGCAACTTCTGTCAAAACCTAATGGTTTTGATTGACATTTGCAGAACATTCTGACAGTTGATGTTCATGTGCCACATTGACTCAGAAAATGTAGCGGAATTTCGGCTTTAATGCATTTCAATTCCGTTCTAATTCAACAGATTGTATAAGGTTGCAAGATTGCCCGATTTTATCCGGGTTTGCCCGACCGGATATTCAATTTTAATTTTGGGAACAGTCCTGCCCGGCCCGGCCCGGTTGCCCGAATTTCATTGAAAACTAGCCGAATTTTATCCGGATTTATTAACATTATTTGGCAAATCAAACAAAAAATAACAACAAACGCCTCCAGACGAAATTTTTTAATCAAGTTTTAAAAAAAATAATCATGATAAGTTTTTTGGAAGCCTAAAATACGATTTAAAATCCATCGATGGGTTTTGATGAACAAAATATATTTTCTTAATTTTTGTTGAGTAATTTCTGGGTTTTGAGAAAATTTGACCAGATTTATGATGGACACTTTTGAAATCAAATGCTCGGATTTTGCCAGGTTTTTATTTAAAATTGGCAGGTTTGTCCGCCCCGGATACGTGTTCAAGAAATCTTGGCAACCTTAGGATAGTAACTTTCATACAGAAGTCGCTCGCTAATCGGACACTTTTTAGATCAAAGGTTGGGTCCAATTTTCGGAGATTCGATTCATTAAAATTTAATTTTTAATTGTCGTATATAACGGTATCGAAAAAATTGGTTGTAGTCCATAATTAAATGTTGAGGAAAAACGAGACATCTCGCAATCTTAACTTCAGACTTACAAGAGCCTTATGCATAAGGGTGATGTTCTCACCCATACTGGGTAGGCTGGAAAAAATGTCATCATCGAATTTCTAAATCCTGAATAGTGCATTGGATAATGTGACAAATTTGATGCAGATAAAACGTTTTTCTATTTGTTCGAAATAAAAGGAGTGGAAAATAACACCCATCAAAAAAGTGAAATTAATGTTTTTTTAATCAACATCAGAGAAAGAAGTGTGAAAATGGTTGAATAAATCTTAAATAAAATTGAAAGTTCAAACTCGGCATGCAACGTAATTTTTTGACAAACTTTTCAAAATTGCATAGTAACAATTTAACTTTAAGTATTTTTTTGATTGTTATTTTTACTCACTTTAACCAATTTTTCTTTAATTTTCAAACATATTAAAACTCATTCAAAGCTCTGAATATTTGTATGTAGTTTTTATTTAAATTGGCTTGCAAATTACTCGGAAATCTGAACTTGAATGAAAAGTAAATAGTTATTATTTATTATTAATATTTATTAAAGACCCTTAAAAGTAAATAGTGATAGTGCATATTATTGAAAATGTTTTCGTACTTTCTCAACCCTGCCTTTAGACGGAGTTTGTGTTTCTTCTTTCGTCCCTATCCCAAATTTTTTTTTCTCCAAAAATCAACCCAGTTTGGTAGTGACTCTTTTACTTAACTGCCAATATTTTTTTTCCAGATCGAAAAACACATTGACCATTGATTTCTGAGGCGACCAAATTTATCATTTTCCATTTACAGTTTTCTCATGTTTGAAGCTTCTCTCAGGTTTTATTTTTGATGTAAAATATCTAGATATCGACAGTTTTTGCTTTTTTTGCCAGAAACCCCATGTCAATATATTAATTGACAAAAATTTTTCATCTCAAATATGTTTGGTTCTATGAATGAGACTTTTTTTCTTCATTCTCTACCTTTTTAATTAATCAAAAGTTTAAAAACATCGTTTTTATTATGTTTTTACTAAAATCCTTCGATGATCTAGTTTTCGACATTCAATTTTAGTTTTCGACAAGAACATTTTCACCTCCTTTGTTAGCACAGGAATATGAATATTTGCATTTTGGATTGCTTGTCCACTTCACGTCGTTTTTTACACAATGGAAACAGCATAAACATACACACGAAGTAGGGTGTCGAAAAGTAGATTATTGGGGGAATTTTCAGCGCTAGTTTTCGACAACTTTGAACATTTGAAATTCCATAAAAATTAGCAAAATTATGATTTAAATAACTGAAAATACTTTATTCAGAACCTTATCCATCCATTGATTCCTTTTATGGTGTTTTCAATCGAATAAAAGGGGAGTTTTTTCATGATTCAAAATCATTCTATTTGGTCGATAGCGTTGAATTTTACTGGTGATTTAGTATGTAACTTTTAAATCATTGATTTAGTACTATTAAACAACTTATTTATAAGAATTTTTATATTCAACTTATACTAAACTGGGAGAACAAAAATAGAAAAATATGAACATAGATAGCTTGAACCACCAAATGGAAAGATAATCCTTTCATTAAAAATTTGTCGAAAACTAGCTCCTATCGAAATCTAGAGTATTTACCCTAACTGGTTTTAAAACAGTTTTCTGTAAAACCACTGTTACATGCGGTTTCATGACTATTCTAATCAAAGCCGGATTAAAGGGGATGAATAGGAGTAATTGCCACGACCCCTCCGAGGGAAAAAAAGTTTTTGCATACTGCTTTAAGTTCTACAAATATAAAAAATTGAACTAGAAAAGCGAAATGAATCTTTAAACAACTAAAGGGGCCCTTGTAAAATAATATCTAGAATAGTTTTTCTCAAACATAAGTAAAGGGAGTCCCCTAGAGTAAGCTTTGATTTAAACAACTTCAATTCATAATTTGGCCTAACCTTATGTGAACCTAATAATGTGATTATTAAAAAAAAAAAATAAGAAAAATATAAGGAAAAACATCTCAAATTTTTTTTCGAAACACGTCATTCAGGGTGATTTAAATCGTCTTACAAACTCCCAATACAAATAAAGCTGAAGAATATAATAAATGAAGTTCCACTGAATCAAACATAAGGTTTTGATTATAAAATATTTTTTCCATATTTAAAAAATGTATTGATTTTTTCGGGGCTGGAATAATTTTCCTCTTATGTTTGTCAAAATTTGAATAAATTACAGTTATTCTCAGTGTGAAAGAAGATATTCAGTATTGAAAAGATAGGTTATAGAAAAACAAAGCAAATTTTCATTTCATACAAACGTCTTTTACAATAATAACTAAGCTTTTTTATGTTCAAATAAAACATTTCGAGCATTTTATAAATAGTCAATTTATGAAAACATTAACGTTTTCATTATTTAAATAAATGTCTTTAAAATAAACATTTCAGAATTTTACCCGGGTTATTGCCAGGTTTTATTTAAACACTAGCAGACCCGGTAAACTTTGTCTTACCATGTTCAATTTGGCGTCCATTTTCTTTTTTTCCTAGTTTTCTTTACATTTCCCTTCTTTCCCTTTACTCGAATCGTCCCGCTCAATTCTATCAAAATTAAACCAAAGAATTTAAACTCAACGGGTCTTTTTAAATCCAATTTTTGTAACTTGTTTAATAAATAACTGTATGTTGATAATATGTGCATTTTATTTGCTGTATTCCATTCAGTAAATTTATTCCATTTTGTTATATTGTTTTTAATATCGGGACAATTTTTGGAGTATTTGCCGAATATTTTGCTAACGCAGTGCTTTCAGCTCCCAATTAGCTTTGGATGGTGTATTTTTTAGAGCTGAAGAAATAAAAAAAACATTAGAAAAAAATTTTTACTAACCATTTTCAAACAGCTTTTTATTCACCATCCTCATCCTTCGAAGCAGTTTGAATTAAAATCCATATTTTCACCAAAATCATTTCCAAAAAGATTCGCCTGATACTCAAGTTATAAACGTGACACATTTCAACTTAAAGTGTTCCCAAACAGCATTTGTCATGGCATTAAATCTGGCGATTTTGCGTATTGCAAATTCCTTTCTTTTTATTCAAGCAAAAAATGCAAATTAATTCCTTTTAATTCCTTTGAACTGTGTACAAAGAAACGATTGGTTTTGAAAAAAAAAGATAACATATGTTTAGATTTATTCATCCATTATTTTAAAGATTTTAATTGAAGCAGTTCTGATTTCAAAATTTCCTGAACATTGTTGGTGGTGATCTGCGATTTCATTTAGAATTACGTTATATTTTTAAGATTTAATAACATTCAATTGAAAAGCAGATTTTTTTTAATTTAATAGATCGAAAAGAAATAATCTGTTCAGGCTTCGATGGTTTCATGAGTTCATTTTGATTCCTGGAAATTATCATATAAACAAAACTTTAATAAAAATTATGTGTCTTTTTTACTGTAAATCTCAATTTTCAAAAATGAAACACCGGTTAAATCCTAAAGAGTATCACCACAGTTAAAAAAAAAATTAGTTATGTTGACAAAAAAGAAATAACGAAGTATACATTTGTCCCATTTATTGGGGCAAGTGAAAACATATAGGTCTTTTTCAGATGCGTCAGTGAAAAGACTTTAAAATTAATTTAATACTTGTTCTTGTTTGTCTGTTTTATCAACTTTCATTGCTATATCCTATGTTTTTCTCCGGAATAAATAAGTGCTTTGTAATTCAATTTCACTGAATGCTGTTCAACCAAAAGACCTCGATTTATAAAAAAAAACCTTTATAATTTTTATTATCCGCTTCAGATTCAACACTCGGGATATCCTTTCTGGCCATTCTGGAGATAAAATTCTTAAATTGTAGATGTTTCATAGCTAATTGGCGCGTTTTCACTTATTCCGACTAAGAAATTACAGGAATTAATATTATTAACACTTTCAGGTCATATTAAAAGTTCAATCAAAAAATCTGTTGCCCCTGGAATATCAATCACAAAAAAACTTTTCAACAAAAAAATGAATCAAAAGTCTCTTCTAAGTATGTAGCCAAAATATGTTAAACAAAAACACACTTTTCATGTTAAGTTTGTACTTGAATTGTGTGTAAACAAACAGTTAACGTGTAAACAGTTTTTTAATGAATGATTTTAAAAAACGAGTTAAGTTTTTTTAATCAATTTTTTTTTGGGCCCAACAATGATTTAGATGAAAAAATAATGTATACATTTTTTGTAAAAGTTGATAGTTTGCACTTGCTCTAGTCTACTTTCTTATTTGAAAATTCTTCAAGAAAATGCATATCCTCACTTTTTGTCATTAAAATGTAGATTATTTTATTGATAACTTCAATTTACGTTTGCAAAAAATCAAATAGTTCATTCGGCCTTTTAAAACTTCAATCCTATCTAATCTATTTCAAAGAACACACTCTTGTTCAGTTAATGTGTCTAGCGTTCTAGGCGTATTGGATTATAAGAAATTGAATGTAAAGCTTCCCAATTGCTTATTTTCAAACGTCCGCAAAGTGTCATAACATTATTTCATATTAATCTTTACGAAATTCATATTTTTGGACAACAATTTACTAGGGGAGAGTGGGGTATCCTGGGCCATGGGGAAACGTGGGCCACTTTTAATATCTCAGATGTGTGTTGAGATAAAAATCTCAAACCAACTGTCATCGTCGTTGCTTTGCGTGAGCATATATTTCTATATGTTGTTGACTGAAATACGCCTCATATGCTTCTTTTATTTATCAAGCTAAAAAAAGTTAGAAAAATTTACTTACATTATTAAAAAAACACCCGTTTATTTCATCGATGGGGAACCTGAAGTGCATAATAAAAATATGCTCATACGCTTATGATCTTAGTTTTTTCATGATCTTTCACGTGGAAAAATAATTTTTGATGAAACATCAATAAGTCTCACAAACGCAACCAATTTGCAAATCATTGCTTGTGGGGAATCGTGGGCCACACATCTTTAACCACCTATATTTTTATGATTTTATACACATTCAGAACTTAAAATACGGTTTCTTATCTGTAAAGTTTTCTTATGCCAAATGAAGAGTTATGAAAAATATTTTGTCCATCCTATGTAAGAAATTTTGCCAAAACGTTTGCGAACCAGGTTTTGGAATCTATGCGATCGTACAGAGCTCTCTTTTTTATATCATCATCTGAAATTGCTTTGAAATAACGTAATGAATTAGAAAATAACAGTTCTGGGTCAACTCATAAACTTTGTATGTTATTTGGTCAATTTGGATTTGGTGGCCCACGATTCCCCACCATTTTTTAAAATCCAAAAAATATTGCTTTTTTTTAAACAGTCAGAATTTGGGGAAAATAACTTATTAAAAATTATGAAAAAATACCATATGATACCTTGAAAATGTAGAAAACCATACCATTTTTTATTTTTATTTTATTTTTTATAATAAAGAAGTTATGGAACAATGAAAAAAAGTGGCCCATGATTCCCCACTCTCCCATACTTAAATTAACACGAATTAAAAATGGTTTTAATATTTGAAATCGTTTATATGGTTTTGATTCGATCGATAAAATTTCAATCCGTGTCACATCTAGGCGTTATATATTACCATGTGCTGTGTACAAATAAGCAAAAAAAAAACACATCTAGGTTGTATATCGCCCCCACGTGCATAAGAAATATAGGTACTTGGTTGAGAAATAGGCGCCTTATTTTTAAATGTTTTCCAGCGATCAATGAACAGTATGCTTTGGTTACTATTATCTTGCAACGACGTTTGCTAGCGCCACCTCGCCCATGGAGACGAAAAACAAACCCCTCGAAGAAAAGAAAATTTCTAAAAGTGGATGCCAGACTTTTCAATTTCAGATTTATAACCATGTGCTGTAGAAATGAGCTAGGAATCAAGAAAAAAAAATCACATCAAGGCATCATATCGCCACCACTTGCATTGAAAATATGCTTGGTTGAGAAATACGCGTCAAAATATTCTCACTGATCAGTATGCTATGCCATGGTTACTATCTTCTAACGACGTCTGCTCGCGACGCCTCGACCTTGGAGACGAAAAACAAACCGCCCAAAAGAAAAAAAAAAAAAAAACTGAAAAAAATGGAAGCCATGACTTTTATTTCATTCAAAAAACTACAAATTTAATTATTACGGACAACTGATGCGACTTTGTGTTGTTTTTATTCGATATAAACCGATTCGCATGGCTACAGAATATTCTAAAAATAATTTCATTCGAATCGTTTGAGTAATTTCGGAGGAGTAGTACTACAAACACCGTTACAAGTGAATTTTATATAATAGATTTCGCTTTTCAATCACCATTATTGAAATTTACCTTGGTTTATAAATTCTAAGCCCCTTTCCTTCCATTTTTTAAATATAATCTTTGAAAAAAAAAACCTGTAGTTGCTTTAATTGGATCAATCGACAGTACTGAGTTTATCAATTTTAATTCCATCTTAACTTCTGTCTGAGACTTGAAATACAAGTTGAATCATTTTTAACTGATTCAACCGAAATTTTATCCGCTACTGAAATGAACATACTGAATTCAGCATACCATTTCCCAAATTAGTTTCATGGATTTTCTGACTTTTGAGGACTCAAGATCTCTGATTAAAGTAAAATTTGATGTTTTTGTTATTTTTTTTTTCCATCTGATTAGAATAATATTCACAAACATCTCATGGAAACTTTAGTCTATGTTTAAAAGATGTAATTTTTTACGTACACATTTGTAGAAATTCCTGCTTTTGCTCGGATTGCAATTTTAATTCCCTTTTTAATTTCATTTGTATTTTGTTACTCAAAACTTGATTTAAAATTTTGATTTAGATTTGAAACCCTGATTTGTGGTTTTGAATTTATCCTTATTTTTAAAAAGTTGAAATGTTGGGAATTCTTAAAATATTTTATTCGTTTACCCATAGAATTTTAAATAAATTAATTTGTATTATTTTTTAATATTGTCTTCCTCAGACCCATTTTCATTTCACGTAAAAAATGGACGTAAAGAATCAATAACTTAACAACGCGGCAAAACTAAGTTTTGAAACATAGTGGAAAATGCCTCACTCAGAAAAATCCTATTAGGTATGCCATAAGATTCTCTTATGAAGTGGCGTCATAAGAAAAAATAATGAAATTCATAAGATTGTGTTATGGTAGAATGAACTCAAGGGATGAACACTGGTTCCAATGAGGGGTTGTTGCTTCTCATAAGATATTCTTTTGGGAAAAGGATATGTCGCATAAAATTAAAATAATTCAAGATTATTTTTCATTTCATTTTATTTCCTGTTTATTTTCAATGAAATAACATCATGGTGATAATCAGCTGGCTTTCAACACCCGGTCTCAGAACTAAAAATTACTGTGCCTCGAACCATCGACTTCGGGCTTTTTGCCGGTAACTAATCTGAAAAGTAAATAAAACATGAAATGTACCTATTGAATTTACAAATATTTTCAACAAAAAATAAATTTCCAGTAAAACTAACCATTTTGGAATCTAAAATCACATTGAAGTATCAAAGAAAAGTAGTAAATTTTAAACTGATGAGTTCTACTGACGACAAAAAATTAATAACTGTGTTGAATGTGTTCATTTTTTTTTCACAATGCCGTTTTTTTTTATTTTTCATAAGAACTTCGTATAAAAACTAAAAGTATTTCATAAGACTCTTATGAAAAACAATTTTACACTCTAAAAAGCGGTTCATAAGAAGTATCTTATGAAAATTATAATAGAAATTTGCCTGAGTGCTGGATTTCCATCTTTAAATCCTTCTCCAAAGATTCCACCATGTTAGATGCTAGATGAAAAAAAAATCAAATCAACCCTGTTAGTATCTCAAGCAAGAGTACTGAAATTGTAGAATTAGGAAAAGTGGATTTTGAGATACAAAGTAATGAATTTCGACGTTTCCCAACTTTGTTTTGTTTACGGTACTTAATGTGTTAATATACGCCGTCTAAAGGCGGAGTTGAGCACTAAATAGAGTGTTAACTTCCCATTTTACTAGGAACTTAAAGCTATGCTAATTTCATTCTAATGAAATGATTCTAATCAGGGCCACAGGAAGAACTGCCTGATGTTAAAGTTTTTTTTAAGTTTAAGTAGATAAATGATGGATTTTAAAGGCTTCATTTCAAAGAAAAACTTTGGTTAAAATGTTTCAAACATTAGATATAGAAGTGAAAGAATAAGTTTGAGGTTCCAATCTAATTTATATTCAACTCTAGTTTTGAATTATTTTCAATTTTAAGAATAGTAATTAACAAACCATTGAAATGTATTTCAGCTGAATTTGTCTAAACCCTGATACCTGATACCAATTTTTCTGATAAAATGGTACATGAAAAGTATTATTTTAAAATAACGTTTTATGCCAAGATTGATTTAAACCCGTAGTTGAACCATCACACATTTTCATTGTTGATAAGTATTAGAATTTTTTTTAAGAACATTTCAGCTATTTGTTGATGTTTAACTCTGCGCTGCTTTTATTTCAAACAGCTGAAAAAATCATGTCAAGCTAATGTCAGCTAATAAATCATATCAGTTGAGAACGAAATACTGAAATGCTCAATCTTTCAAAGATTTATTTCAATAAAAAAAAATCAATTAAGGGATTGAATATTCATATTTTAATCCCTGTGTTGCTTTCACTGAACCATTTTGACGACGGAAACAAATTAATTTATGTTTTCACAACCGATTGACTTTTGAAAATTAATGCACGGATTTCATAAAACCAGTTTACTCTAATAGCTATCGGTTTCGCTGCCGCTCCCTATTCCATTCCCGGGATCAACGGATCTCGACCATCGACCCTACCCAATATTCGCCCCGTGATTCCACGGATATTGTCAAATCTCGGGTGACCCGATATGGTTTCCCTTCGTCGAATATTAATTACCGGGGCCCCTTTTTAGCATTTACATTTACCATGAATAATGAATAACGGTGGTAGAAAGCAGTGTACTGTGCTAGGTCCAATTTTCCCCCACCGCTCTACCGGAAACCTCATCCTTTTGTAAACTTTGTTGGTTCATAGAATCGGGAGAAGAAAAAAGTCAATGACACAAATTTGCAACCATAAAAGCATGTTGGGCCGAAGCTTTGTGCCAATATTTTTCCCCCTACCAACCCTCAAATTTCCATACCAACTTTAGCTTTCAACCGGGATCGATTACTCGTTGACATTTTTCAAACGAAAAATGGTCAATTATTGTATGGGTTGTTTATTGTGGAGGAACATTTTTTCGTTCCACCAGCGATTTTGATTCACGCTCGTGCAATACTTCACAACAAATTTGCAAACAAAACCCGTAACGCATATCGCTTCCATTTCCTGTAAAGGTAGAAAACTGAGAGAATTGATTTTTTTCTGCATACCGGTTGCCACCACTTTGAATAATGTCTGAATAAACAAGCCAGGGTATGATACGGGGTTCCATACTTTTTGCCTTTTTAATATTTGAATAATAACGAATTAATTACTAATCAGCTGATTGGAATTTTACAACGTGAATATATTTTTCAGAAATATCTTTTTATTTTGTATAAATACACTGTTACTGTTCAATTACCTGTAGTATGATTTCAAACATGTTTAACAAATGATAACTGAAAATTCTTAACATAACTTTTTCTAGAAAATGGAAATTGGATTTTGACCAGTATTCTTTAAACATGGAGGGAAAATTGACATATAAATTGCAACGTCAAGAGGTTTTGAACTGCTGGAAACATGCAGTGCTTATTCCTTTTTAATCAGTTTAGAATTTCATTTTAATATGTTTTATTCTTGTTATGCTTTTCTGATTCTATTTATTCTTAATTTTGATGAAAAAAATCAAAATCATTCAGGATCGTGGATTTAAGAACTAATGCTGACTTATTTAAAAGAACGGCATCAAACTATCTAACAACTTAGTCTCAACCAGCTATGGCGTTGGATTTCCAAGGATTTATTTATAAGAATACCTTTAAAATCGATTAAAAAATTGGCATGTTTCTTTAGACTGAGTCAA
The DNA here is from genome assembly GCF_029784155.1 of Uranotaenia lowii. Classification (NCBI taxonomy): domain Eukaryota; kingdom Metazoa; phylum Arthropoda; class Insecta; order Diptera; family Culicidae; genus Uranotaenia; species Uranotaenia lowii. The sequence goes on along the minus strand of NW_026598225.1, from coordinate 28,593 downwards.
TTTGGGGACATTTTTGAATTTCTTAAATCGTGGGGTCTTTAAAGCTATGTTTGAGTTCATTACTTATTCATGATTTTTCGCAGAATTTAATACTGTTCACATGAGTAAATTTGAACTTTGAGGTTTATTTGGGAAAATTAAGATTTATGTACTGAAAAATCAACATCAATTTTTTTTTTCTTCTATGAAACCAAGCCTGCATATGCTTTTTGTGCTAATATTTGAATTCTTCAAACAAAATTTACCGCTGAACAACTTTGTCGAAGACCGTCATTTCGTATCTTTTTAAGCATAAAAGTTATTAGCTGTTTAACAGAGGCATATCTTTTGGCATTGAAAAACAATAAATTCAATTGATATCACTGCTGGTGCTTCGCAAAGTTTTGAATGAAAATAAGTCATGCAAAACCTTGCAAGGCACCCAGCAGTGATATCAAATGAATTAATTGTTTTGCTTAAAAAACATGCCCTCATGAAACACCTGGTAACTTATTTGTCTCATAAGATACAAAGTTACAATGTTTGACAAAGTTGTTCAGTGGAAAATTTCTCTTACAGAATTTATAAATTGGCACAAAAATCATCAGCACGCTCGGCTCAACAGAAGAAACCAAAAAGATGTTGATTTTTCAGAACAAAATTTCCAATTTTCCCATACAAACATAAAAGTTAAAATTTACTCAAATAAATGTTATTTAAAAATTCTGCAAAAAAAAACATGGATAAGTTTTGAACAAAATCAAAGCTTTTAAGACCACAAAGTTTGCGAAATTTAAAAAATAACACCACATTGACTCATTCTAATGTTCATGCAATACTGTTAAATTTTATTCAGTTCTTCAAACTGAAGATTTAGAACCAAGATCAAGAAGCAATATGCTCGAAGATCACGACTTCTTTCAACATAAGCGATATAATTTTGCTTTCTGTTCCTGCCCTCATACGGTTAATAATGAGAATTTCATATTAATTATGATCATGCTGAAACAAAACCTTTATAATCATCATATTCAATAGTTTGAATCTTAACTTGAAGTGCGTTTTCCACAATTTTTTTTAAAGATTAGAATCTTTGATATCAAGAACTCAGAAACATTTTGAAAATTTGTTTCGGGTTTTGATTTCCTTGGAGCAAATTAAAAAAATCAGGAAAACGTTCGAAAAAGAATTGTTACTCTTGGCTGTAAACATAATCTCTCAACATTTTTTTCGAATCTTATATTAATTCACATTTTGATTTTTGCAAAAGAGTTTCTAGATTTCAAAATTAGTTTTGACAGATACCCACAGCAGTCATAAAAAAGTCTTAAAAATGTGTAAAAAGAGTCTAAAACATCTTCGAAACATTATTTTAACAAGTTAAAAGAAACTCCAAGAAAACCCCTAAAAGGGTTTAAAAAACTCCTGGAAGAGTCTAAAAGTTCTTTTTTTGCAAAAGATTTTCAGATCAGTTCCACACAAACTTCTTATGAGTTCTTATAAGACAAAAGGGTCCCAGAAGAACATCTAAAGAGTTTCAGTAGTCTCAGAAAAGTTTTGATAGTCTCAAAACAGTCACATAAATTTCAAATGAATCTTTTAAAAAACATGAACTAGTCTCTAAAACTTCTTTTGTGGTCTCAAAAAAATTTGTAAAAAGCTTTTGAACAAGCTCAAAAAAATCAGAAGGTAGTCGAAAAAAATAAGAAAAGACTCAAAATGATAGTCTTGAAGTTCTCTCAAAAAGCCTCATCTCGGTAGATACCCACAGCAGTCACAAAAAGGTCTAAAAAGTGTGTGGAAACAGTCTAAAATCACTTCCGAAACAATTTTTAAAGAGTCAAAAGAGACTCCAAAGAATCTCCAAATGGGTTAAAATAAGTCTGAATCCACTTTGAAAAAGCTCTTAAAGGGTCTAACAAATTCCTGAAGGTGTCTCAAAAGTGTTTAATTTTTTTTCAAAAGATTCTCAGATCAGTTTCCAAACGAGTCTCCTAGGAGTTACAAAAGAGTCCCAGAAGAACATCTAAAGAGTTTAGTAGTCCCAATTTTTTTTTGATAATGTCTCAGTCACATAAATTTCGATTGAATCTTTATAAAAACATAAACTAGTCTAAAAATTTTGGTTTTAAAAACAGTCTGAAAAAAGCTTTTGAACAAGCTCAAAAAAGTCAGAAGATTGTCGAAAGAAACTCAGAAGAGTCTTAAAAAGAGCTCATGATAGTCTCGAAGTTCTCTCAAAAAGTCTCATAAGTTTATATTTCTTTTTAAAAAAACAGTATAAAAAGAGTCTCAGGTCAATCTCACGAATCCTGAAAAAGAACCAATCAGTTTCGAATTAATCTTAAAATATATTGATGAGAAGAGTCTCTTGAATCTTAACCCTCATCCGTCCCTGATGTTTTTACCCGTTTTAGCCCCTGCAGTGTCAATTTGACGCTCCCCGCTTAAAACAATATAACTTTGATTGCTTTTATTATTTTTTTTCATATACAAACATCAATCAATACATTTTGAAGTCAATTAAATGTGTTTGGTACATTTTACACAGTTTTATTCACTTGCTTCCCCTTAATTTAACTTAATAAACGAAAAATCCGAAAAAACATTCTTTATTAAAACTACCGTAAGTCAAATATGGTTTAGTAAAAAATTGTTGCTAGAGAGTACATGAAAACTAAAGCTTAAAGTTATACGATGCAATAGCATTTGGCGAACAAAAATTCACCTTTTGTAAAAACTGTTTCAGAGATGGAATAATTGTTTTTAAAATACGGCTATGAAATTCGTGTTACTTGCAACATTTTGCAATCATTGCATTTTGGGTATGTAGAGAATTGAGTTCACTACAATTTAAGTTGGCTATCTCGCGGAAATTTATTTTTAAATTTTAAATGATATGTTTATTTTTATTTTGCAATTTTTTCTTAGTTTGCACTCAGTTTCCAATAAATTTTCACTGCTAAGACCAATTGAAAGTACATTCAATGGAAAGCAAATTTAAATAACATTCTCATAAATAAAATAAAATTCCGCTGTGAGGTGTGAAGTTTTTTTTTTAAATTGTTTTTTCGATGTTCCATCATATAATCTTATGATTCAGCTTTAATGAACTCCAAAACAAGTAAGAGATTTTTTTTTTGATTTTTTATTTTAGAGGTTGAATTGCGAGGAAGCAAGTTAATACCTTTAACTGTATAAAATGTTCCAAACAACTTTACTAACATGAAAATGTTGCTATTGATGCATTTAAAAAAAAATAATAGCAATAGAAATGGTTTAGAACTATTTTACTTCAGGAGTGTCAATTTGATACTCAAGGTCAGATAAGGGAATTTTTTTTCCTAGGCTTTCAGAAAGCGTTCATAAAGAAAACTAATAATGCAAAATGAATTGATGAATTGATGAATGAAAGATTTCAAGAATTCATTAGGGTCTCCCGAAGATATTGATTTGTTATGGTGCACCTGGAAAAAGTTACAATCATAATACTCTCAATAGTTTCATATGTATTAACACTAAACATACCGACACTTTGTATATACCTATTCATACCGCGAGCGGTCGAATGACGGCAAACACCGTTTTCGCTCTAACTCCCTTGTTTCTCAACCAATTTCTACAAAATTTATAGTTTTGAAAAGCTTATAACTCTACTGAAATATGTTTTTCAGGCAATTTCCAGCTACAGTCAATGATTTTAAAGTTATTTTAAGTCCAAAAAATTATTTATGAAAAAAACGCTTCAGGAAAATAGCTGCAAATCATTTACTCAGTAATCGAAAAAAATTTCACTTAGTGCTTGAAAAAGCTGAAGTTAGAAGCTATATGTTGCATACATGGAACATTTTTAAATTTTTTTTAAAGATCATGGCCAGATTTTTAAAATACGAAATACATAATTTATGACGGCTTTCCAAATGTTGCTATTTTTCGAACTTTTTATGAATCTGGATTTTCTGAGACCATCCCTACACCTAAATTTATCTTTGCACTGGATTTTGAGTAGAAACAAGAGAGTTTTAGCGAATACAGTGTAAACCGTCATTTGACCGCTCGCGGTATGAATATGTATACCACATGCGTTATTCATAAACCGCAACACTTAGAAAAATTTTAAAAAACGCAAAAATACTGGCATTTTAAAAATAGTCCTGTCGTTAATTTTGCGAAAAAAAAGTTATATAAAGCGTAATCATCATTTAAAGTTCAAAAACCGTTAATTGACCGCCTCCGGTACGTTTAGTGTTAACACTGTTATTCATATATATTTACTTTTTATTCTAATTTGATACAGATGTTTATCTCATCATGTTTTTCTCATAAACGAACGGTTGATCCATATCTTTCAGGAAATTTACTTTTAAAAAGTTCATGATCTTATCTGCAAGTTTTACTGAAAATTTTCAACAAAGGTTACACCTTTATTGAAAGATTTGCAAACATTTGGATGATGAAAATTTCCATCTTTGAACCTACTGTTCCTATTTTGGTACCTTTTATTGATGAAGAACTAAAATTCTTATAAATTTGTTTGATACTTCGAAAATAAATAAACATACGCATTGAAAAGTAATCTTCAAACTAATATTATCATAATAGAGTATCGCAGCTTTCGAAAAATCAAAAACACTTGAATTTGTGTTATAAATATCTTTAACACTTAAAACTACACACACTCCCCTTTGGAATAAGAGAGGGGTCTTCCAAACAAAAGAAACATGAATGCATAATTTGAGAACTGATCATGCAAATAGAACCAAAACTAGCATGGCAGTGTTTTTGGGTACGAGCAATGTTTCTATAAAAGTATCGTTTTGCTTATTTCTTCCAGTGAAAAAATAGGAAGGGGGAAGAGGCTTCCATATAATTTTCTTGGAAAAATCGAAAACAAATCGAGCAAATGGATCCAAATTTGGCATGGTAGGGTGTTTTGATACTAAGAATATTTCTATGATGGTTTCACTTTCTTATTAAAATGGAGGAATAGAAAGTAGATGGAGCGCTCCTATATATCACGCGTGGGCTTTCATTACGTCATATAAAACATCTTAAGAATTCACAGAAAACTTCTGAAAAAGTTATCATAAAACTTTAAAATTTGTATTTCACATGGAGGAGATGTTGTCCAGGCTACAAATATTCTAAATTGATTAAAGTTGCAACTATAACATGTCAGTTTATGAATTTTTTCGTATTAAAACTGTTTGTATACATTTTGTTTCAAACGACTTAATGAAAGCTCACGCGAGATATTTTGTTTTAGCGAACACTTATCGAGTAAATGGGACCAAATAAGGCAAGGAGAGATATATTGGTACGTAAAATATTTTCATGAATATTTGGCATCCCCCCTCTATTTCAGTGAGAAGTAGAAAAAGCGGAGGGAGTCTCCAATGACAATCTTGGCACATTTCGTGAATCAATCAAGCAGGATAGTAAACGGGGAGGAGCCCTGTAATACATTTTTTCAAATAACTCAAGAGTTTATGTAGTATATTGTACAAAGATTTTAGACCCCGTCTGTTTTTCAGTGGGCGGATATGAAGCGGAGACGGGCTTCTATATACTTTGATTTGCGTGACTTGAACCCTAATAAATTGAAAACTTATAAGAAAAAGAAAGGTATTTTAGTACTAAAAGTGTTTTTTTGATGATTTGGCAGCCCCTACCTTTCCTCTTTTTTGTCGGAGGATACATAGGGGAGTGAGCGGCTTCCATACAATTTTCCATAACTCGGAGACTAATCAAGCAAATGGACACGAATTTGGCATGGGAATGTATTGGGGCTTGGTGTGTTCCTATGACTATTCCTTATTATACTATTTTCCAGTGGAAAGAAGGTAAAGGATGAAGAGGGCTCCCAAACATTTTTTTTGTCATACTGAAATGGCAAACGAAATCAAATTTTATATTATTTGATGCACATCAGTCCCACAGTGGGGAAATTCCATAAACAATATTTGTTGTGTAGCTCAAAAACTAATAAGTGAAAGCAAGGAAACCCTCTTTTCTTCCACAAGATTGACAGCAAGGGGACACTCATACGAGGTTTATGTAACATCACGAGAGTTTATCAAGCAAAAGGAATCATATTTAACGTGAGAGAATAATGCATACTCAATGCAATGCAAACCTAAATTGCAGAACTCATTTTCAAGTGGTTGCATCTGAATGATATTAAAACTTATTTTACAAAATTTGAATGATGTTCAAACTTATTTAAAATGGTGAAAAAATAAATCAAAATATAAAAAATTACCAAAGCTTCATTAATTTTTGGAAAATTTATCAAAACACACCGGATCAGCTATTTTCAAATAATATGTTCAATTCATTTGCTTTTATTTTTGCTTCCTAGTACAATTCACCCGTTTTCTTATTTTTCAAGTGCTGTAGAAAAAAATAATTTTTGTGGAATAAATTAAAATTACTGAAGCATCCTATGCAACTGAAGTCAGAAGAGGCAGTACATATTGATATCTGTCGTCATTTTCATGACTTTTCTGTCTGGAACTTTTAATGAAAAGACATTGAAACTATGACAAAAATGTGATAAAAGACATAGATTCAGTAAATATTTAAAAACTTCAAATGCAAAATATATTTAATAACATCCTATTACATCTCATAAAATTTAAAGCAACTAATAATCGATCGAGCTTTTCACCCTAATAAAAAAATTAAAAAAAAACTTCAACAGCTTAACCACAAATCACATCCTCATCGGCGGTGCAAACTTCCAGAGCCACATCAAACATCGTTCCCTTGGGGCACTTCAGTTTGTTCTTCTTGAATTTGTCCTTCTTCTTCAGGGTGCAGATAAAGTACCGGGCACAGTTGTTTGGATCCGGAAACGTTCCTTCTTCGGTACACTCGAAGCTAACCTTTTCCACCACTGGAGCTGCCGGAGGCAGCAGGTCTTCGGAATCTGCTTCGTCAAGGTCTGCTGGGTGATTTTGAGCCGCGGATGAGTCATCGGTGTCTTCATCGATTTCGGAACTGAGTCTTGGGGTCAGTGGGGTGACACAAACTTTGCGGAAATCGTTGAAGACTTGACCGGGAGGACAGTTCAGACTGTATTGGAGGTACCCTCCGAAGACGTTCCAGATGCACCAGAAGTATTTGGTTGAGTCGGTGGGATCCGAGAAACGGCCGGGACCGGTGCAGGTGAACGTTCCGGGGAAGCAGGGTGCCTGATCGGTGGTGCAACGTTGTAGAGTAGGGTTGTAGGCCCATCCAGGGAAACAGCTGCGTTCGAGTTCGTAAAGGCCGAATGGAAGTAGAAGACAGGTGTAGTATTTTTGACAATCTGTTGGATGAGGGAAACGGCCGGCTTGTTGACAAACGAAGGGAGCAGGGGTAGTTGCTGGACTTACGACTTCGTTGTCGTTGTTTTGGGAGGAGGATTTGTCTTCGGATTCGGAGTCTTCGGGAGAGTTGTCTTCGGTAGATGGTGAAGCAGTCGAAGTTGTTTGTTCCGAGGTGGATTCTTGAGCTGTTGCACTTGACTGTGTAGATGAAGGTTCTTCGCTCTGACTTTGTGAAGTTGAATCGTCAACTGAGCTTGATTCATTAATATGATCGTCATTTGTAGCTGAACTAGTTTGTTCAGTAACCTCAGGTGTTTCAGTGCTGGAAGAGTGTTGTTCTTCAACCGAAGTGGTGCTCGAGTTTCCCTCCTCAACTACATCAGAACTGTCCGAGGTTTGTTCTCCTCCAGCAACGGCCGTAGATGATTCGGTTTCATCGGGACTACTAGAAGCTTGTGACTGTTCAGTGTTCGCTTGAGAATCTGCGTCCTCACCCTCAACAACAGGTTCATTAGTAACCTCCTCATTAGCATTGGAACCATTCGTTGCCTCTGTTGTGATTTGTTGATCGTTGGTGTCGTTTTCAGATTCGGTGGTCTGAGAACGATCAGTAGTTGATTCCTCATGAACGTCGCCATCATTGTTTTCTGCTGGTTCTTCAACCTCATCCGTAGCAGCGTTGTTTTCGGATTGAGACTGTTCAGTAGTCTGGTTCACGTTATCATCAACTGAGGATGATGTTTGTTCCTCTGTTACCGACTCTTGTCCACCTTCGACAGCTTCTGGTACCGTTGTTTCTTCATCAGCTTCTGCTTCGGTTTGGCTTGGCTCTTCTGAAGTAGCTTCAGCAGCATCAACTTCAACACCTTCGGAGGTTTCTGATTCGTCAGTAGTCGTAGCAGGCTCTTCCGAAACTACCGTTGAAGAGTGGTCCAAATCAGGATTCTCCTCATCAACTGTGTTTGCAGATTCAGTTTCGGTTTCGGCTTCTTCAACACCTCCTAGAGAGCCTTCGGTATGTGGCTCCGAAGTTTCGGTTTGCGACTCCTCGGGCGTTTTATTTTCTTGGGTGGTCTCCACAACTGAAGGAGAGTCTTCTTCGGTTGCTTGCGTATCTTCTACAGGAATTTCCTCTTCGAATACAGGTATTTCGCGTGGTTCTTCTACCACGTCATCTTCACCTTCTACTGGCTCTTCAACGACATCAGGTTGAGTTTCCTCAACGGGTGGAGCTGTGTTGTTTGTTTCGTCGTTTACTTCTGGTTGTTGTCCATCTGTTTGGATGATTGAACTTGAATTTTTGTAAAACTTTCATATATTTTGAGCTTACCTGTACTTGATCCTTCTGCCGGTAAATTATCAACCTGGGGACTAGCTGTGCTTGGGGCTACCGATGAGTCGCACTCAAACTCACCGGTATTGCTGCAGAACGAATGAGGTGGACAGTAGTTCGGTTGATCGTCTACTGTCTCGAAGTACCCGGGTCGAGTTTCGATACAAATCTGGTACCGTTGATCGTCCAGACAGAGGTAGTCCCTGCCCAGACAATTTGTCCCCACCGCCTGCGATCGCACCGAATGTAACCAGACAATCTGAGGCACCAAGTAGTATAGAGAGTAAAGGAACTTTTTATTATTGACACCATTCTTAACCGCTAGAACTCGCTCGAACGCTTCAAACACTCACCAGCACGATAAACTGCAGCAGAACAAATCTCACTAGTTTTTCCATGGCAGAGAGAACGCTTCCTAGAGCTAAAGTTATGGATCGATGTTTTGTCAACTTTGAGGTCGAATATCACAAGAAGTTGCTGAAGCTTGGTTCGTTTACAACTAATCATTCGAGAGTGACTTGCCCCTGCAGTGTACTTGACCAATTTATAACGAACTAGTTGAACCACCTGCAAAGTAGCTAATCCCCGATCTGGGAAAAACAAACTATCCAACAAACTACCCCATACGAAAGATAACAAAACACATCACATCTCCTGGAGATAAAGGGTACACAGACGAAGATGATGCTGCTGGACGATGGCGAAACAGTCCAAAGATAACAATCTGTTGTCAGGTGGCGATTCGGATCCATCTAAATCGCTCCCTTCAACGTCACGTCGTCTTCGTCTTCGTCGTCGTCGTCGAGGGAAGTTCTTACTAAAGCAAATAAAGGCAAAACCGGGGAGGGATATCTCCAATTGTTGACTCACGTAATCCCTCTTCGCCCCAATCTTTGCTGTTTTGCTGTTGGGTGCAAGAGGGTAAACTAATTTGCTAAACCTCTTCGTTCGCTTACTGATGATGTCTTCTGTTTTCGTTCAATTTCAGGTGAATAACAATGAGTAACACCCCCCACAACTCTTGTACTGAGAAGATAATACGAGTGGATGTGTTATTGGTGCTGGATGTTGGAGGATCAAATCCCGTGGAATCGTAAGCATTGCGGTGTTTTTTTCTACCAGCTTTGTTTTTACTATTTTTTTTATCTCTCTCTGTAACCGTGTCGTTGATTCGGTTGATAAGCTTAGCAATGATGCAGCATCGTAGAGCAAACTTCATTAATCGAATGAATCGCGTGGTTGGGGAGATCCGTAACTGATTGCCATTCTGTTATCTCAGACAGTCACTGATAATGAAAAGCGAGCTAATGCAGTTATCTGATTTATTATCTAGAATGTCAATTTTTTTTATTTCTAATCGATTTGAAACCATTTTTTTAAAAGTTTTCAAACTAGTGAAAGTAGCAGAAATTCTTGTGCTAGGATTTTTTTTCCATATTTTGCTTAAATTTTCAATTATAATTTCCAGCTTATTACTCTTTGGGTCATTCAAGGACAACTTAGTTTTCAGCCTAATTGTAAATTTATCTATTTTGACTTTAGATTTCTTGCATATAAATGCATGGTGCAGTTGATCTTGCTGAGTAAAAGTTGTTCTTTCTTCAATCTATAGAGGATTGCTTGAATAACCCCCATGCGTCCCAGAAATAATTATCAGTTACTGTCCCTAGAGTGATAATTTTACACTCCTGACTAAAAGAAATATATTTTTCTTATATCTCAACTGATATTTACAAATGTTATAGTTTTGAAATTCACGTAACGTAACTCAAATATGCTTCAGAAAGCCGTCTGTTGATCAGCTACGGAATGCTAGAAAAAAAAATTTAGTGTCGAAGGAAGCTGAAGTGAGAAGCAATACGTTGCAGATTAAAATATTTTTTTTTATTTTTTTTAAGATCATGACCACAAAAAATGTGAAAAAGTGTTGTAAAAACCGTACTTTTCAATTATTAAATCGTCAAATGGTTCAAGTCACACAAGACATATTTTAACATGAGGATTGAAAAGTTGACTTTATTTGGCACATTTTTTTAGATTTTCAAAAAACGAAAAACAGAATTTTTGAAAAATTTTCAAAAAGAGATGTTTTTAGAACTTTTTTTCAATTTGCAATTTCTCAGAATTTCTTGCATTTAATTCAACTTTGCACTGGATTTTGAGTAAATTAGCGCCAGATTTCCGTAATATATTTACATATGTTCATATTTATATTTAAACTTTATCATATTTGTGTTAAGTATTGCAACGTTCATGAAGTTACACCACTAGAACCGGTATGAAATTTCGTTTCTGACGAATATAAATTCATTTCGAAAATCTTGCGTGAATATATCTACTCGAATATTAGTGCTAAGATGAATTTAGGTGCAAGAAAATCTGATAAATTACAAATTGACAAAAAGGTCGAGAAACAGCTATCTTCGAAAATTCGTAAAAAAAATCTGTGTTTCGTATTTTGAAACTCTTAAAACACAAGAATGTGCCAAATTATGTCAACTTTCCAATCCTGTTTTTTTTTTTTTAATTTATGTGGTGTGACTGGAACCATTTTGACAATTACATGGTTGAAAAGTACAGTATTTACATAACTTTTTTACATTTTTTATAACCTTAAAAATTAAATAGAAATATCCTTATGTGCAACAGATAGCTTCGCACTTCAGATTTCTTGGACGCTAAGTGAAATTTGTTTTGAGAATATCGTAGCTGATCTACAGTTTTTTTCCGGAGCAAGTTTTTATGGATTCTTTTTCTTATACTTGAAGTTATATTTTGTACAGTTAGTCTTTGAGTTATATCACGTGATTTTCAAAACTACAAAATTTGTAAAAATCGATTGAAAAATAAGTGAGATATAGAAAAAAAAGTATTGAAGCAAAATTAAAAATTTCAAGAGTTCATTGAGGTTTTCCGATGAAATCTTTTAAATTTGGATGCACCCAAATTAAGCTATAAGCCGCCAAGCTTTCAGTAGTGTCATATTGACACTCAAGGACGGATTAGGATTAACGAGCTTCAAAAAAAATTCACGGTTCAATCTTATTTTTTACTTAAGATACAAGCGTTCTATGAAAACTTGATTTTCTGTACTTTTTTCGTTAAATCCATAATATTTTATGTTCTTAATATCTCTTTAAAACGCTAATTGCTTAGTCTACACAATTGACTAAATGAAAAATAATGCTGCTACGTGTAATTTTCTTTATTTGAATGACTCTTCGCCTGAATTACAAATTTCGAGGCGTCATACATTCAGTCAATAAATTTCAGCAATAATGCAATGAAGAAAACGACAGCATGAACAATTGATTTCGTGCTTAAACCTCTATAATCAATAAAAATTTCTTTTGTTCAAAATATTTTCCTATGAATATTGGATTGAAAATGTAATTTTTGTAACAAAAATTCGTTCAAAACCCTTTTGAAACTGTATTTTAAAGTAAACGGTCCAAAAAATTAAGCTTTAGTCGCTTTCAATCAAGCCGAGAATCTCGACTCGAAAGTTTATTTAAAAACTAGTTAAGTTTAGTTTTATTTCTCAAAATTTATAATTTATTTTCATACATTAATGGTTTGATATTCTCAGCTTCTCTTGGCTTAGAATAATCAAATGTCGGGAGGTAATAGTGTGATGAATTCCTTATAAGGCTGGAAAAAAAAAATTCAAAATCTTTTTGGTTACTCTCTCATCCTCTGTCTCTTATTTTTTTCAGAAACTTCGAAGGAAAAATAACCAAAGTTTATTAAACATCTTAAATAATTAAGTAAACGAGCAGAGTGTTCTAACAATTTAAAAAAAAAACAATTCAAAAACTAACAGATGATGTTATTTTTTTAACCTTTTGTATTGTATGTGTGTGTGTGTGTGTGTGTGTGTGTGTGTGTGTGTGTGTGTGTGTGTGTGTGTGTGTGTGTGTGTGTGTGTGTGTGTGTGTGTGTGTTTTCATTTCAATTTGAATTCGGACACGAATGCCAAAAGTTGGTAAAATGTCTATAATTAAATAAATAATTATAATAATTATTTCAATTTGATTTCTAAAATAGCTTGATTTTTTCAAATTTGGTTATGCTTAGCTAGTATGAAATTCGTTCCACACAATATTTGATTCAATTTATTCCAATTTATTGGATTTTAAAATTATTTTTACTATCCCACTCGGGATTTTTCAACTCCGAGAAACAAAAGATGGATTTTTAATCGAACGAAAAATTTTTTATGACCATTTAAATGTTACGTGAAATAACATTTTACTCGATAAAGCTAGCTTATGAGCTTTTTTAAGTCTTTACTATACATGACATTAGGCCTTAAGAACGGAGGCGGAAGATTTGGGGGTTAAACCCCACTCCACATGGGTCCAGATATGCCAAGTGAAATGTTCTTTTCGAAACTCAAAATTTCAAATTTTTAGGCAAACTTTAATGAACGACCAAAATGATTCAAGAGCAACAAGATTCAGAATTTAAGCAAAAATCTCAAATCTTAACCCAGGTCAATAATCTTAAATATTGAATTTCAATGAGGTTGGATTTAACTTATCAGATTGCTCAGATATCATCCGAATTGTTTCAATATATTTTCAAAAGCAAAAGCAAACAAAGATTGAAACGTGTCAATTATTTAGGGCTGTGAAAAAGCTACTCTACGTTTTGATTGCCCGGCTGGGCGTTCACTAATGGTCTCCAGGAGTTAACGATTTTGGCGGGACTTTCTTCCCAAACTCTGCTGCACGAGTGGAACTATTGCGACTTGTAATTATACGAATAGAAAATTATGAACTTTGTGATTGTAATCTTATTATTTGAACTGAATACTGAAATTTACTTTAGGGGAACATCAATTTAGAAAATAGAACACAACAACTGGATTTTGATGGTGGACCATACATTATTAAAGTTTTATTGAAACGTTTTCCTTTTGCTTTTCAAGGGAAGCAATTATCCCATCACTTTCGGTTTTCGTTTTTAGGTTTCGAATTGGAGAACGAATTATTATAAAAAAGGTAAGTACTTGCGCATTTTGTTGATTTTATTTGCAGGTTGCTGGTACACTCGATGCGGCCGTGATGCTCGGTGGTCGACTCGTTGGGGGACTTGCAGTAGGCGGATGATGGCAGGTAAGGCTACGACGACGGTTGTTGACCAGGATGGTGTTTCTACGGTAGGTACGGTGCAATTCTTCGGGAATTGTACAGGTCTTTGTTGACGGAGACCTGGGTTGCTTTTTGTAGGCTGAACAGCACGAGGTCTATGTTGACGGAGACCTCTGTTGCTCGCTAAACGGATCTATGTTGACGGAGATCCGTGAAGTTTTTCTTGGATGTTAGGCACGAGGTCTTTGTTGACGGAGACCTGTGATCGTTCTTTCCGGTGCCAAGAAACAGGCCTGTGTTGACGGAGACCAATGATCCTCGGCACTGTTCGGGAGCGATATCCCAGCGCACTTTCACCACATGTGTGTTATAACCGATTTACGGTGGTTGCTTCTTCGGTCGGAATTGCGGGTCTTTGCACCCGACACTTCGTAAAGGCCTTCCTTCACAATATTCCCGATATATTTTGCATAGGGGATATCTCGACCTATTCACACACTCGCGGGCAAACTGGGGTAAACTTTTGGCGGTTTCTTTAGTCACCGAATTGGTGTTACGGACTAAATAGGAATTTTCGACGTCGCTTAAATCGCGCACACAAACTAACTAATGGTGACACCAACCCGAGGCTACTAAACGCAAAATACGACATAACTCAAACACTTAACAGTGAAGTATAATGTGGTAATCTGGGTTTAGGAATTTAAGGACAATTTACAAAAAAAAATATAACAATAGTTTTTGACATCAATCCAGTTGACCCAAGCAGCAGAGTTTTAATTGTAAACAGCAGAAGGCTGGTTACAAGATTTATATTGAGTTATTTAAATAATGTATTTTGCTCCCAAATTTTTTGAGCATTTTTTTCAAAATTAACACTAACGATTTTTGAAAGTTTAAAAAATGATTTGAAGTGGACTAAGGTTTTTCTTTATAAAATCAAATTTTTCAAGTATTTTCTTCATAACTTTAATTCAATAGTTTTTAAATTGGCGGAAAATAAGCTAAACTTCCCAAATATGCAGAGCCCGGATACCCACACAAAAATATTTGGAAAAAATCGTTGTCTTTGATCAGATTTTAAATTCTGTATCCAGTTTATTGTTCTTGAATTTCAGTTTGTCATCATTCATTCACCCAAAATCCTGATTTGAATTTTTATTTTGCATTTCTGGCTGAAACTAGTTGCATTTTCCATATTCGAAATTTATAATTTCGGAATTTGAAGGATAATACTTGAAATTTTAAATCATGTATCAGATTTGGATTTGAAATTTGTATTTTCAACTCTTATACAGAGTTGGAACTAAAAAAAGGTTTCACAAGTTAAATATCGAATACATAACTGGTCAGCTATCTTTTTAAGCCTATATTTTTAAAATCTTAATCCCAATATTCATTTTGGCATGCCACGAAAAGCAGTTTGTTAAATTTAGTCTAACTTTTCTTATAGATACAGGAAAAACAGAAGGCAAATCGCGATGAAAATCTATATATATAAAAATGAATTTCTGTCTGTCTGTCTGTCTGTCTGTCTGTCTGTCTGTCTGTCTGTTCCCTATAGACTCAGAAACTACTGAACCGATTTACGTGAAACTTGGCAGGTGGGGGTATTGGAGGCCGGGGAAGGTTCCTATTATGGTTTGGGACCCCTCCCCCTAACAGGAAGGGGGGGAGGGACCTCCCAAACAAAAGAAAATTTTTTGCATAACTTGAGCACCAATCAAGCAAATGGTATCAAACTTGGCATGGGGTGGTATTTGGGAACGGGGAGTATTTCAATGAATATAAGGTACCCCTCCCTCCTCTCAGTGGGGAGATAGGAAGGGGGGAGGGGGGCTACCTTACAATTTTTCATATAACTCGAAAACTATTCAAGATATTGGAACCAAATTTGGCATGGGAAGGTATTTTGATACGAAAAATATTTCAATGATTATTTGAGACCCCTCCCTTTTTGCAGTTGAAAGGGGGAGGGGCCTCTTTCATATTTTTTACATAACTCAAAAACTTATAAATGAAATGGAACCAAATTTGGCATGGGAAGGTATTTGGATACGAAAAATATTTCTATGATTATTTGAGAACCCTCCCTCTTTATAGTAGGGAGATATGAAGGGGGGAGGGGCCCTCTTTACAATTTTTACATAACTCAAATACAAATCAAGCTAATGGAACCAAATTTGGCATGGGTGAATATTTGGGAAAGTGATATGTTCTAATGATTGTTTGAGACCCCTTCCTTCTTCCAGCGGGGAGAAAGGAGGGAGGGAGGGAGGGAAGTTCCATACATTTTTTATTGCATAACTCAAGAACTACAACAGCAAATGAAACCAAATTTGGCATGGAACGATATTTGGGTACGAGAAATGCTTCTTTGAATATTTGGTATTCCTGAATCCTTCAAAAGATGGATGAAAAGGGGGAGAAGAGATTTCCCTTACAATTTTCAGTATAACTGGAGATCTGATTGACCAAATTTGAACCATATTTGGCATGTGAGGGTATTTGGATACAAGAAATGTTTCTATTATAGCCCCACACTTTATTCAGCGAAAAAAATATAAAGGGGAAAGAGGGCTACCATACATTTTTTTGCAAAACTTGAGAATTAATAGAGCAAATGAAATATAATTTGGTATCATGTTTTTTGAGTACAAAAAATACTTTTATGAATATTAAGTTCTCACCCCTCCATTCAATGGGGCGAATGGAAGGGGGTTGGTACTTCCTTTCAAATTTACGCATAACTCAAAAATTTACATCGCAAATAAAAAAAAATTTGGCATGGGATGGTATTCCAATACGAGAAGTTTTTTTATGTCAAATAATTCCTTTCTTGCAGTGGGATGATAGATTTGGAAATGAAGGAAGGGAAGAGGAAAGCTTACATTTAACTTTTTTTTCTCAATTTATGCTAAAGAAGCCAACAAATGGAAACAAATATGGCATGGAAAGGGACTTGGTTACGAGATATGTTTCTACAATTGTTATAGACCCTTACGCTTCACAGTGTAGAGAGGAGAAGAAAGGAGATGGGTTCCATACAAATTTTGTTGTAAAGCTTAGAAAATTATCAACCATTGGGACAATATTTGATACAAGAAGATTTTTGAGAACAAAAACATGGGTATGATTATTAAAAATCACGATCTCCATTCTCCATGTGCTCTGTTATCAGTTTTTTAGCATAAATCCAGAACATATTAAGCAAAACCAACCAGATTTTATCAGTTGGATTGTTTGCGTACGATTTATTTGGAACCCTCCTTTTTTAGGGCGGAGCTTAAAGAAACAGATTTAAATTATCAGATCTTTAACACAAATTAAGATATAGCGGTTGCTTATGAATTATGTTATATTTTGATTTAAAATAATGCCAACAAAACAATAAAAATTTGAATAAATTCAGAAAATATCATTCGATTTTGAAAGGTGTAGCAAAGCACACCGGGTCAGCTAGTAGAAAATAAACCCAACTAAAGACCCACTTACTTTTTCAAATAACCTATCAATCTTTAAAAACCTAGGCATCTGGAAGAGGCTCTTTTTCATTCCAATTCAAACAGAAACGAGTCTTTTTTTCGAATCTTCATTTTTTTACAGTGTCACCAGAGTTAATTACGTTCTTCTACTGGAAGTTTTATATTTATATCATATAATTGTTCACAGGAATATTTTGAATTTGTAAAAAAATAATATAGAATTTGCAGTTCGAATTAATTGAAACCTGAATTAAACTACCTTAACTATTAATAAAAATATCTTAACTTCAGAATCCATGAATTTTAAGTTTATGATGAAATTATGAAAAATCATTTAAATTTCCAATTATGAAATAAACTTAAAAAAAATAGTGTAATTTTTTTATTTTCAATAGAAATATTTCCAGATCCCTGCTGCATACGACCCTATGAATGGCCTTGAGCTTTTTTCAAAAATATTTTAAGCATGATTTAGTACTATAATTCATGGCAATCTATATTTATAATGTTGGTTTTATTTTCTTTATAATTAATTTTTATCTTGAGTCAGTTTTTTGGGGTCAAATTATGAAAATAAAACAGTGCCAGCTAATAATAAACCTATTACTTATTTTTGTAATGTTAGATTGGAAACAACCTCTGCTTCGGAATAACGAATTTTAAAAGTTTCTAAAAAGCCCAGTCCTGCATTTGAACCATTTGTCAGATTCTGTCAAATCTATTTCTGATGATATTGGGTTTTGAAATTTCAAGTTTTGATTAAAATCAATTGTTGATAACTAATAAACTGACAACCCTTTACAGAAAAAAAACTGATTTTGAATCTATTAAATATCCACCATTTGATGGAGGAATAAGATATTGCCTTGCTATTCTAATTTCAATGCTTGAACAAAAATTGTTCAAGTTTTTAAAAAGCAGTAGAAAAAGTATCACTATTTCTGACATCATCGAAGAACATTTATGAGCTTTCGGTTTCGAAGATTCAAATTCCATTAACAACTTTGTTGAAGACTACGATTGTTCAAATTTATGTTTTGAAAAAAAAACTGATTAATGTTTATTTAAAAATATTTCAAAATTTTCTTAAATTCTCACATTTCATCATACTGAGATAAAAAAAACGTATTGGACGCCAGTTTTTTTATTCAGAAGGTTGAACTGCTGCGGTTTTCGAAAAAGTTGATCATTCAATCGAAACTTTCGATTTGAGTGGGTCTTCTTTTACATTCAAATTAGTAATTTTTTTCTGAAATACTTCTCCCAAAACTCAAATAAGTATATTTTGAGTGAAGAACCATGCAATTTTAGATCATTTTAACATTTTTAATGAATTAACATAATGTCTACTATCGACATAAAAAGCTCTTCAAAATTTCGTACAGTGTTCCTTAATTTCATTTGACTATTTGGAGTAAATTTTCATTTTTAACTCAGCAAACTTTCAGCGATGTCAAATTGATTACTCTTGTTTACAGCATTTTTGAACTTAATAAACTGAAAGTCAATTTAAATGTAAAATCTGGCGCTTAACCTGAAAATGAAATTTTAAAAAAATCTCAGTAGAACAGTTTTTAAGTTATGCTCCAAATATGAAATTTTGGAAAAATTAAAAAAGTACATGTACTTAGATTGAAATATCTCGAACTGCATAACAGTAATTTGAAATCTCTGTGTTTCTTGTTAAAGGTGAATTCATTTGCTATTGATCATCTGAACATCATTGTTGCGCATCATAAACAGTCTTGTTGATATAAGTGGTTCTATGAAAAAAAAAAATTATAAAAAACACTTTATTAAAGAAAATTTTGTTTGAGTCAAAGTTTTAGCCTCGCTGGTAACATTTAAAAAATCTGATTTTCTGATGATCTGATGGCCTTAAATGTGAATTCAAGACAAACAATTCAAGTGGTTATTTTTCAAAATCTATAGAAAATTTAAGAAGTTACGGTTACTTTACCATATCAGCTATTTTTGCATTTTTGAATAATTCAACCAACCGCAGTATACTAATCATAGTATAGGAAGAATGAAACATGGAAAATCTCACTTGCACCGAGACAAAGTTATTTTTAGCTTACTAAAAGATCACATGCCAATTTTCACCATGAGGAGGGGTTGCTTGAGGCTCAAACGTGAATAGGATTTTAAGATATAATGCTCGGGAGATGCAAAATATACTGTTTTTTTAATAATATCTTTTTTCTTCACCAGCCGATTATTTTTCCTGATTAATTTGATTAAAGCCTAAGTTAAGACAAATATTTCACTCGAAGACTGTAACACAATTGGACTTGAAGCAAAAAAGTTATTGAGGGTCAAAGATTGAATTTCGGCCGAAATTTCTCACATAAATCGCAATGCGTAAAAAGTACTCATTGAGTGTATTTGCGGCCTTTGAAGCGCAATAACTTTTTTGTTTCAAGTCCAATCGTGTTAAAGTCTTGGAGTGAAATGTGTGTCTCAACTCAGGCTTTATTCAAATTAATCAGAAAAAACAATCGGCTTGTAAAGAAAAAAGTCATTATTGAAAAAAAAAACAGTATTTTTGCTTCTCCCGAGCATTATACCTTAAATTCCTATTCACGTTTGAGACTAAAGCAACCCCTCCCCATGGTCAGATCGTTCTGAAATTTGGGATGTGATCTTCTGGTAAGCTAAAAAATAATTTTGACTCGGGGCAAGTGAGATTTACCATGTTGATTTCTTCCTATACTATGATTAGTATACTGCGGTTAGTATAATATTCAAAAAATGCAGAAATTACTGTTATGATAAAGTAAAGGTAACTTCTTCAATTTTCAACTGATTTTGAAAAATAACCACTTGAAATCTTTGTTTTGAATTCAAATTTAAGGCTAGAAGAAAATCGGATTTTTTAAATGTTACCATCGAGTCTAAAACTTTGACCCAAAAAAATATTCTTTTAAAAAATGCGTTTTTCATATTTTTTTTCTTTCATAAAGCCACTGATATTAACATTACTGTTAATTATGCGCAAGAATGATGTTCAAAAGATCTATGAAAAAAAATATTCACCTTTAATCTGCAAAATAGAGATTTCAAATTACTGTTATGCAGTCCGAGATATTCCAATCTTAGTACATGCACTTTTTTAATTTTTCCAAAATTTCATATTTGAAGCATAACTCAAAAACTGTTCTACTGAGATTTTTTTGAATTTTATTTTCGGATTCTGCGCCCGATTTTACATTAATAGTATAGGTCGGTTAATAAAGTTCATGATTTTTTTCAAATTTTGTAAACTAGTGTTATTAATGAGCTACAAAAAACACCGTGAATTCTGGATTAAAACTCTAACAATAATTTGCTTATTTCTATACCATTGAAAGTTTTTATTTTTAATGACTATACTAATGAGTGATTCTCGAACAAATTTTAAGAGACTTCAAACATATGATAAGGTTTATAAGCATTTTATGATCAGTTGAATTCTGACTTGAAAATTTGAACTTATAATTTTCAATTTTGAATTTTGGGTTAAATCCGTGATCTTGAAACCAAAACTGAATTTCGGTTTCCTTTTGCAAACTGTCCCAGTATTGAGTAGAGTGTCCATTTCCCGACCATTTTAGCGTTCCCGGGAATCGGGAAATCTGACGATCCTTTTCCCGGGAATTCCCGGGATCCCGGGAAAAACTGAAAATGAATATTTCAACATGAAGATCCTAACCCTCTACTGCATAAGAATTCTTATCAATATGGTATTTTTAAATTTAAGGTAGTACCTAGTATTGCTAAATATTTCCAACTTTTTTAATGCCTAGAAATTTCAAAAAGCAAACCAAAGACTCAAAAGCAAAGTTCTTTAACCGACAAACTGGTATGATTCTAGCTGCAAAAATTTGTAATTATTGAGAAAGATTTCTAACTTTCGATAGTAGTTAGTTACCTAGACTTCAGGTTATTCATCAAATATCGTAAATTTTTAGATTACTATCCATTCGTTCTACAATATGTAATTTTTCTGCTACTGTCAACAGTATCCGAAACGGAAGTTCTAAATGATGAGTGTTGCCAAAAAGAACATTCAGATTCTTTCCGTAACGTCTCATTATTGGAATTATTTGGTTTTAGAGTCTCTTTGTCGTTTTTCACTTTAACACTTCGAGTTTTCGATTGGAAAAACTATTTTTTATCAAATTAAATGTAATAACCAGATTTAAGAAAAAAAATGTAATACTAAGCTATCAAGGTAGGAATTGGTAGAACTATCATTTTACTAGATCAATCTGAATCTTTTTTCCCAATTCAGATCGTGTAAATTTGTAGTATTTTAGCAAATTTTACTGGCTTCGGGAATTCCCGGGATTTTTTAAGCGTTTCCCGGGATCCGGGAATTCCCGAATTTTTCTAATTCCCGGGAATTCCCGACCGGGAAATCCCGGGTAGGACACTCTAGTATTGAGTCTAAATTTCCGTTTTTCTCGGTTCTGTGACCACCCTGATATTCCAACAGGTATTATAGAAATGTTGCCAGATTGTCTGGTTTCATCCGGGTTTGCCTGGAAATTCAATACCTATAAAATTTGTGAATTGTCCGGCCCAGTTGCCTGGATTTCATTGGAAATCTCATTCTGATTTTCATATCAAACTAAAAAAAATTGATTGTGTTGTGAGTTTTTTTTTATTTATGCATCCAAAACGATATTTTTCTAGCATGTTTAATTAAAATAATAATGAAAGGTTTTTTGGAAGCCTTATTAAAGATTTAAAATCTAGATATACAAAAATGAATGTTTGTCTGTCTGTTCCCTGTAGACTCCGACACGACTAAACTAATCATTGTAATAATTGGTATCTAAGGGTTATTTGGGCCGGAGATGGTTTCTATAAAACTGATAACCCCCTCCAATTCAAGGGAGGGGGAGGGGGGCTGCCATACAAAATTTACATAAAATGCTACACAATCCAAACGATTTATTAGTAATTTTCATCAAATTTCCCACAAAAGCGTTTTTTGACATATTTAAATAATTTTTGGTGGTGGTGGACAGGTTTTGGTGTAGTTGGACCAATAATTGTATTTACAAATAATTTTGTAGGAAAGGAGGCATGGGTTCTAACATATTTATTGTAGTATACATCAGAACTCGAACAGTTTTCATACGATTTTGTTCGAATATGGCACACAATAAAATTCTTGATGTCATGAGATGAATTTAAGGGTTTCTATAAGTTTTCTGTTTTTTAAAGGGGGCTTCTCAATACCGGAAATGGATTCTACAATACTTTCAAATCCTTCCAAATAAAGAGAAGGGGGGACTTCAATATAAAATGAAAAAAATATGACATAATTCGAACAATTTTCGGAAACTACTAAACCGATCAACATGAAATTTGATGTGTAGCCGTTTTCAAGTCCGGAAATGGTTTCTATAATGGTTACTTTTAAAAACCTCTGGTGAATCAAAAATATTGGAGGAGGGGGGATCCAATTCAAAATTAACACAAACTTGACAATATTCTTACAATTCTCGAAGGATTTTTGTTAAAAATTGATAGCGGTATGCGATTTCACATTATGAGATGATTTATTGAATTTACAAAAAAGTTTTCACGAAATAAGATGATAAATGTATTGTATTATTATCAATACAAATCTCTTAGTGTTTTCATAAAATTTGGCACACTTTTTGATTTTGTGCAACTTTGCCTGTATTAATTTAAAAAAATATATTTATAGTGTTGAAGATCCCTCCTTTTCTCGCAAATTTTCTAAAGGGTGTCTCCTTCAACCTTCAAGTTACTTTGAGATTCAAGACAATCTAGAAGCTCAGATGCAATGAAAAACAATTCGCTTTTGAATAATGTTGAATTTGGATGTAAAAAGATTTTAATTTAAATTTAAATTATTCTAACGAACTTGAATTTTTGCATGCAAACCGCAAAGCAAACCGGGTCAGCTAGTCTGTTGATAAATATCTTTAAAAAAATTGTTTTCATGCTTTTTTTCTTAATTATTTTTGAGTCCTAGATTTTGACCATATTTTCTCGGATATGGCCTGAATTGTGGTCGACAATTTTGAAATCAAACGCCCGGATTTTGCCAGGTTTTTTTACTGAACAGCCCGGAGTTTTCTGGCCCAGATACGTGGTGAAAAAATTCTGGCAATCTTATTTTAAAGGGGTTTTCCAGGTTTTTCTCTGGAAGCCATGAATTTGTGCTCTGACTGAGTCAAACAAAATTGCAATAAAAATTTTTTATCTATGATTAGTTGATTTGTTCGGCCTTGAGCAGGTTCATTTTATGTTGAAATCCACGTTGACAGTTCGTCAACTTTTTTTTTCATCGTAAATTATGCGAATTATAAGAAGCACAATTTTTATTTTCAATTAAGGTTTAATTTTGGTAATAAACTGAACACATCGTCTTAGAAGACACGACGTCAAATGGCAGAGATATGAAAATTTTGAAATCAAACGATTTTTTTTGTATGTCAATTTTGGAAAACCTTCCGATTAAAAGAATTTTAATCGAGAAACACGTTCAGAGTTTCTTCAGTTAGAAGAGGTTTGTATAATATTCAGATTATAAGATTTCTTATTATTTCAAAAGTACTGAGAATTCAAATTTTTCAATATAGTTTGAGAAAATTTGAACATTTTGAACATCAACATAAGGTTAAAATTTTATGCTAAACTGTTGAACTTACAAGTCGATAAAAAATCAGAAATATATAAGTAAGCACTTTTCACAAATAAAATGTTACGGTACGGTAACAGATAAATAATGAAAAATATGCCTTACATCTACTCCATTCATACTTTACCAGATGATTAGGAAGCTACGTTTAAAAGTTTAAAGCCTTTCTAATCATTTTTGCATTTATGAAAAACTTTAACCTATTCCGGATTGAATAATATAGAACTTTCTACATGAGCTCGAAAAGATAAATATATTCTCAGAACACAACGCTCCTAGGCAATGTTAGTCAAATTCCAAATAAATTTGCGCCTTGCGAGGGAGAGAAGAGGGGTGGCAAATAGTTTTATGGCAGGTTTCCTGATAAATCGAGCTAGATTAGTATTCAGCTAGCGTAGATACTCAGCTGTGATGGAACGTCACAAACGTGTGAATGGTGCCGGAGAAGATTCATACTCAAAATGTATGCCTTGGTAGCAAAAGAAGGGTTGGTTGAAAAATATCAGTTTGTCGAAAATGATATGCTCACTCACAAAGCCTCCCGGGTACGTGTTCGCATCATCATCACTTTGACTACTATCATCATCATCCGTTTTCTTGATTTGGATCCAAAAATGCTTCCTAGGTGTAGGGGGATTGCTTGAAATTTGTGGTTTGCAAATGGATTACATTGAATAAGAAATTCTTCGCCATTTTCAGGAAAAGGCAACTTGTTTGATTAAATTCTATATAAAAGATATTTTTTGAAATTATTCTGAAATTTTGAAAATTATAAACTCTTCCCTTAAAACAGAGCTACCGCGTAGAGTCTAACACAAAATATATTGTATTTGGTACTCAATGTGTTAAGCTGCCCGACTCCTTCAGATTGTGCCCTTAATTGATTGAGACGAGTCCAAAATAATACGTCCAATCTCCTAAATCGGCCGGTGATCGTCTTTGTCCGGATGAAATATTCAAGCTAATCCGGAGGCAAACTTCCCCGTCGTTCATTTCGTTCGGATTTCCACCTAGGGGCAACCATCAAATAACCGAGAAGGGGGAAGAAAAACACACCAATTCCCCGAGAGCCAATATTTTCTTATCTGGTCCCAAACAAATGCCACGGCAATTCAAGGTGACTAATGGGAGTCAATTAAGTTGCGATTTTTATTCCTGTGTGTGCCTTTTCTTGGAAATCCTTCGCTGACTGGAGGCGAAGGGCCCTCAGCTGCCACTCATTCATTCGTGCGTTTCTGTCTATGAGTCTCTTTATACAACACGCATCGACTAGCTATCTATTCGAAGGACTTGACTCGGTTGGTTTGGTCCTTCTTTCTTATTGGCCCCATCCAGACTCGACTCATCGAAACGAACATGTTGAATGTTTATCAAAGCGGGGGCGTATCGGAAGACAGGTTCCTTACCGACAGGATATCATCCGGTCTGCCTTGTAGATGTACGCAAAATTTGAGCCAAAACGGAAATCAGAAATACTACGCATATCTTCAGCTGACAGACAGCGAGCAAACAGGCAGTCATTTCAGTGTTTTGTGTGCAGCAATCGTTTTGTGTTTTTGCGATTTGAACCGTGAAAAAAACTGGCAATAGATTTGCTTCCTGAAAAATTCGTTCTCTTCTAAGAAATTTTTATCACAGATTTTGTTGAAATAAGTTTAAGCTTAGTTCAATTGACGATACCTTCAAAAGAACTTTTTTCACTGTGCCAGTTACTTGTGCGTACCGTTCACATCATACTTGCCGTGCACGTATTTCCTATTTCGGCCGTGACTATTCGCTTGCTATCAGTGAACAGTTTCCCCACCCACGCTCTCTCATTGCATTGGGGCAAGATTGCTTTCCGGCTACTAATATAAGTACAAATCGACCAGACCAACATACAAGGTAATTAGGTCCGTTCAGTGGCTTCGCCAGTCTTAAGCTAGGTTAAGAGGATCAGTGATCTCTTTAGGTTGTGAAACTCCAGGAGATGGCTTTTGCTGTTTGTTGTAATATTCATTAAATTTAGCTCCCGTTCTACTACTGCATTGGATGTTTAATATTCGTGACATTCAGGCCTGTTTGAAGTGTTCTGAAATGCGCATACTTAGAAAGATCATGTTTTCTTCATTATTACCTTACCTTCAAACCTTAAGAGTACCTTAAAAGTTTATGCACAAGAGTAGACAATTGTATTCTATACATTGCACTATGGGGTTTGAGGCGGCAAAAAGTCAAAAATTAACTTCATCGTAATGATGTTTGTCATATACCAGTTTGTAGCTTTATATTTAACTAAGATATGGGGCCGTTCACTAATTACGTAAGCACAATTTTGGAAATTTTCAACCCTCCCTCCCCCCCTGGTAAGACAAAGTAAGATTTTTCAAAACCCCCCCTCCCCCCTAGTAAGATCTTACGTTTTTTATTCTTTGAGAAATTGACACGTTTTTTCAAGAATAGCTTGAAAATATTAAAAATGTGACATGCATGCTTCAAAGCAAAGCACTTTTTAAGTAAAATTAATAAACTGTATTTGAAAAGCACAATCTATACAAAACAACAGATGAAATGTCATAAGCAATCAAAGAAAACATTATTCAAGACATAGCATGTTTGGGGTAACAATAATTTTCAATAAATTTCCACAATCGACAATATAAAATCTAAATTCCGATTTAAAAAAGAGAGATCAGGTTAGCACAAGTTTCCATAAAAATTGTTATGTATTTTACCTGAAAATCATAAAAATCTTGAAAATAATATCATTCTTTACTACTAGGATCGGGGAAAAAATGTTAAACGATAATCGCGTTGTCAACTAATCTAAAATCTCAGTTTAAGGATTTTTTTTTGGTAAATCGTTTGTAAAATTTAGAGTTGGTAGTGTCTATCACTGAAAAAACTGTCCAGAAATTCTTTCTTTAAAGCGCCTTATATTGATTTTTCAAGTTTTTTTCTGGATAAAGTCATTTTAGAAATATGATGGACTCAAATCGTGGTGTCCCAAGGCGCCATTTTCCTTTTTGTTTCTATAAATTGCTCAATTGAAAAGATCGTTAGGATGGAAAACGAAAAGCGACGAATACTTTAATAATGTGATTTAGACGACCTTTTTCAATAATGTGATTTAGTGTTTTTGATGGCATGTTGGTTTGAATTGTTTCTCTATAAGTTTTATAAACCTGGAATTTTTTGAATAATTCAAAGATAAATAACATTACATCAAAATTAAACAACAAATAGGTAGTGAGTAAAAAATCCTGAGTAATATGGTTTCGTATGGCTGTGATGAATTTTAATGTAACATTTCTTACGTAAGACTTTTGGAAACCCCCCCTACCCCCCTAGTAAGAGATCGTAAGCAAATGTGAAACCCTCCCACCCTCCCTATGTGCTTACGTAATTTGTGAACAGCCCCTATCCTCTATTTTTCAAATCATTTTCATAAGCACTTATCGTTTCACAGACATCAGACTGAAATTTTGAAAAATTTACTTCAGAAATAATCATTTTCAAATCATTTTTTCTCATTTAAATGAAAGGCTTTATCAATTCCCGATACATCGTTAGAAAGCTCATTATCTAAGCTCCTTTTTGAAATGTTTTTCATTTTTACACGGTGAACAAAAATTTTTTCAAAATGAGTTTATTTATGATTTACTCAAAAGGTTTAAACATTTTGGTCTCTAAGGAAAAAGCCTAACGTTTCCCAACACTTTTTTTGACTTTTAAACATAGCTTAGGGTCTAATTATTCAAATGCATGAAAAAATAGCTGTATATATTTGCATCTTTCAAAGTTATAATAAAAACAAAAAAATGAGTAATTTTTAACCATTTTGGAAATATAGTATATTTTTTGTTAAACATCATTAAGCAAACATTGTTCATTACGTGCAGGAAGATGATTGATTGTGATCAAAAGCTACGATAGAATCTCGATACCTCTAGAAAAAGCTGGGATTTTTTAAAAACTACTTATTTCCCAAAAATAATAAAATTTTGATACTGCTTTTTTTGTGTGTACTCTCTAATTCTTCATACAAAACTGAATAATCATGAACAAAAATACCCTGAGTGGTTTTGCTTTAATCTTTCAAATATTTTTTGTGAACACAGAACTTAAAAATATTCTCGCGTTTCCGAAATAAGTTTATTTAAACAAGTATTGTTTCAAAACTAAACTATGCATTTTTACGAGTTAATGTTCCAATTTTATTGGACTTTCTGAGCACACATGTAAAACCAAAGCTGAAAATAGTTCATATTAAGTTTTGAATGTATATAACTCATTTCGTCTTCAAAAAAGATCATAAATAGCAAAAATATACTTATTGCCGCCTCATTGTATGGGGCTGTCCCATAGTGCATTGGAGCAATTTATTAATTGAAATCTCTCATAGTTTTTGAGAAAATGATGGTGAAAAATGATTTAATGGAAAAATAGTCAAAATAGCTTATTTTCAGAAATGGGACGTTCTAAATGCGGCTATTAATGCTTTGTGCACTAGTTTCGCTACAGTTGTAATATATTCATATGATTAAATTGAAAATGTTAGAAACTGGTGATTTGCATACGTCAAAGCTGAAATTTTAGCAGAATTTTACATATTACACGACCTACAGCATAAACCACAGTGAGGAATGCCATTGAATGGCTGAATTTTATTTATATAATATTTTTTATCAAATCAGAATTAAGCTCTACTATTCTGAGTTTAATAATTTTGATTGGAGCT